>NW_024428352.1:0-22500 GCF_017562075.2 Anopheles merus | reverse complement strand
ATTGATTGGTTCAGCGATCTTTCTGCACTTCGTGGATCTACTCCTTCGATGTGTCGGGAAACATTGCTAGCGGTCACTCTGCACTAGTGGAAGAACTCCACCGTGATACGGGAGACATTGCTAACGGTTACTCTGCACCTCGTCGAGTTACCACCGTGTGTCGGAAGACTTTGCTCCTGAGTCTCTCTGCACTGCGTAAGCTACCGCCGTGTGTCGGGAAGCATTGCTAGCGGTCACTCTGCACTAGTGGAATGATACCACCGTGATACGGGAGACATTGCTAACGGCTACTCTGCACTTCGCGGACCTGCTTACTCTGTGACGGGAGACTTGCTAGCGGCTTCTCTGCACTACTGGGCTACCACCTTGTGACGGGAGACATTGCTAGCGGTCACTCTGCACTAGTGGTAGAACACCACCGTGATACGGGAGACATTGCTAACGGTCACTCTGCACAGGTGCCAATACCACCTTGTGACGGGAAACATTGCTAGAAACCGATCGGCATCTCTGCGCGATTACTTGAACACACCCCCAACTTAGTCAACTGTTAAACTTTTTCGTAATCACGGCGGGACACATTGCTCGAGCTCTAACGGACCTCTGCACGCATGAAACATGGTGGCGGGAATCATTGCTAGAACCGAACGGCGCCTCTGCGCGATGTACAAGCTCAACAGGAACCTCGTATCGGCTGCCGAGCCGGAGCTCGAACAACTTGGACTATCACCTCTAATTATATCAACTCACACCTCCCCCGAGGGTTCCGCAGAATTGCTTCTGGGTCCCCTTATCGTTAATTGCGATTCGTGTTTGCATTACACTACATTGAGCTATTCCAACTTGTTTATCCGCATGGCGAACATTTGCTGCATAGAACATTTAAGTTCCACTTTGCTCTCCCCTACGTGGGTCTGAGCTTCGCTCTCAGGGAAAGTTATGCCACATTTGGTAAGGGAAACCCGGTTTCATCACGCTATTTTACCTGCACCATGACCCCAGACACATTTGTTCAATGGATTAGATCCAAGGAACGCCGACAAACCATGCACCACTACCCTTAATAGCTCATCGAGCTTAGCGTGAATCCTTCGAGTTTCCCTAAAAAGTTCGATTGGTCTTGCAGTGTTTAAAGACAACGAAGCTTAGTTTCAAGCATGCATTTAATATACGCTTACGAAAACCTCTTAAACTGTTACGACTTTTATGCTTGAAACCATCACGACGAAGTCTTAGGGTCCGTAGACCCGTGATGTACCGCTCCAGGGAGCTTTTTGAAAGGTTGGGTAGGTCCTTTCAGGGTCCGTAGACCCTCTACGCTGCCAGTTCTCAGCGTAAGAGTACAGCAAACTAGCCAGCTACTGTCTCTTCATGGGTCCGAAGACCCAAAAATATATTTGCTACTGACCACCTTAAGCGATGCTGGGGTGTCTGTAATTTTCGAGATTTTGTCCCCGGGACACCTAGTCCGGGGCATAAGCCGTGTACTACAAGGCCTAATTTTACTCTAATATACGCATATCAACTCGAAATCATAGGTTAAGATCATCGGCAGACACCACCAGACACCACTTTTGCTTCATAAGTTCGGACTATGGTCATACGACGAACTAAATCGGGGAGGGGACGTATGACCCAAATGGGGGCCGAAATGACCCACCGACACCTCAAACCATGCTCCTACGACAAAATAGAGGTAAAAACTACGATTTGGTGAAATTTTCATTTTTGACCTCGGAGCAAGGTACCCTCCCTATAGTAGGCAATGAACAAATGATCATGTTCCCAGGAGGGCAAAAGTTGGGAACTCGAGAGGAAAGCGCTAATGGCGCGCCTTACCTAGGGGCCCGTAGAGTAAAAAGGGTACCCCCAAAAAAGTTGTTGTTTGACGTTCTGGTTTCACTTTTCATCATCTAAAATGCGTTTTCTACACGTTTTCAGTGATTTTGGCGAAAAAAATTTTTTGACTACTCGAGCTCTCCGGCCCGTTCGGTGACCATTTTTTGACAAAAGCTAGGGAGCTGCCCCTAGGTTTGGGGTGTCACAAAATTTTGAAAAGTGGTCAAAAAACCACTATCCAGAATCGGATGTAGAATCATTAGACGAACTTAAAATTGTTCTACGACCCATGTCTGCGACGTTTAGTTTTCGAGTTATGGCCCGCCGTAGGTCTGACGGAGAACTTTTGCTAAGCGCACTTTGATGTTTGTATGAAAAAGTACCCTACCTAGGGACGCGTAGAGCAAATTGGTACCCCCGGGCATGTTGTCGGTTGACTTTCTGGTTGCACTTTTCATCATCTAGGGTGTGTTTCTGACACGTTTTGAGGGTTTTTAGCGAAAAAAATTTTTTTGACTACTCGAGCTCTCCGGCCCGTTCGGTGCACTTTTTTGCAAAAAGCTAGGGAGCTGTCCCTAGGTTCGGGGTGTCACAAAATGATGAAAAGTGGTCAAAAAACCACTATCCAGAATCGGATAGAGAATGATTAGACGAGCTTAAAATTGTTCTACGACCCATGTCTGCGACGTTTAGTATTCGAGTTATGGCCCGCCGTAGGTCTGACCGAGCAATTTTTGTTCCGCGCACTTTGTGCACCGTGCACATTGATGTTTGTATGAAAAAGTACCCTACCTAGGGACGCGTAGAGCAAATTGGTACCCCCGGGCATGTTGTCGGTTGACTTTCTGGTTGCACTTTTCATCATCTAGGGTGTGTTTCTGACACGTTTTGAGGGTTTTTAGCGAAAAAAATTTTTTTGACTACTCGAGCTCTCCGGCCCGTTCGGTGCACTTTTTTGCAAAAAGCTAGGGAGCTGTCCCTAGGTTCGGGGTGTCACAAAATGATGAAAAGTGGTCAAAAAACCACTATCCAGAATCGGATAGAGAATGATTAGACGAGCTTAAAATTGTTCTACGACCCATGTCTGCGACGTTTAGTATTCGAGTTATGGCCCGCCGTAGGTCTGACCGAGCAATTTTTGTTCCGCGCACTTTGTGCACCGTGCACATTGATGTTTGTATGAAAAAGTACCCTACCTAGGGACGCGTAGAGCAAATTGGTACCCCCGGGCATGTTGTCGGTTGACTTTCTGGTTGCACTTTTCATCATCTAGGGTGTGTTTCTGACACGTTTTGAGGGTTTTTAGCGAAAAAAATTTTTTTGACTACTCGAGCTCTCCGGCCCGTTCGGTGCACTTTTTTGCAAAAAGCTAGGGAGCTGTCCCTAGGTTCGGGGTGTCACAAAATGATGAAAAGTGGTCAAAAAACCACTATCCAGAATCGGATAGAGAATGATTAGACGAGCTTAAAATTGTTCTACGACCCATGTCTGCGACGTTTAGTATTCGAGTTATGGCCCGCCGTAGGTCTGACCGAGCAATTTTTGTTCCGCGCACTTTGTGCACCGTGCACATTGATGTTTGTATGAAAAAGTACCCTACCTAGGGACGCGTAGAGCAAATTGGTACCCCCGGGCATGTTGTCGGTTGACTTTCTGGTTGCACTTTTCATCATCTAGGGTGTGTTTCTGACACGTTTTGAGGGTTTTTAGCGAAAAAAATTTTTTTGACTACTCGAGCTCTCCGGCCCGTTCGGTGCACTTTTTTGCAAAAAGCTAGGGAGCTGTCCCTAGGTTCGGGGTGTCACAAAATGATGAAAAGTGGTCAAAAAACCACTATCCAGAATCGGATAGAGAATGATTAGACGAGCTTAAAATTGTTCTACGACCCATGTCTGCGACGTTTAGTATTCGAGTTATGGCCCGCCGTAGGTCTGACCGAGCAATTTTTGTTCCGCGCACTTTGTGCACCGTGCACGTTGATGTTTGTATGAAAAAGTACCCTACCTAGGGACGCGTAGAGCAAATTGGTACCCCCGGGCATGTTGTCGGTTGACTTTCTGGTTGCACTTTTCATCATCTAGGGTGTGTTTCTGACACGTTTTGAGGGTTTTTAGCGAAAAAAATTTTTTTGACTACTCGAGCTCTCCGGCCCGTTCGGTGCACTTTTTTGCAAAAAGCTAGGGAGCTGTCCCTAGGTTCGGGGTGTCACAAAATGATGAAAAGTGGTCAAAAAACCACTATCCAGAATCGGATAGAGAATGATTAGACGAGCTTAAAATTGTTCTACGACCCATGTCTGCGACGTTTAGTATTCGAGTTATGGCCCGCCGTAGGTCTGACCGAGCAATTTTTGTTCCGCGCACTTTGTGCACCGTGCACATTGATGTTTGTATGAAAAAGTACCCTACCTAGGGACGCGTAGAGCAAATTGGTACCCCCGGGCATGTTGTCGGTTGACTTTCTGGTTGCACTTTTCATCATCTAGGGTGTGTTTCTGACACGTTTTGAGGGTTTTTAGCGAAAAAAATTTTTTTGACTACTCGAGCTCTCCGGCCCGTTCGGTGCACTTTTTTGCAAAAAGCTAGGGAGCTGTCCCTAGGTTCGGGGTGTCACAAAATGATGAAAAGTGGTCAAAAAACCACTATCCAGAATCGGATAGAGAATGATTAGACGAGCTTAAAATTGTTCTACGACCCATGTCTGCGACGTCTAGTATTCGAGTTATGGCCCGCCGTAGGTCTGACCGAGCAATTTTTGTTCCGCGCACTTTGTGCACCGTGCACATTGATGTTTGTATGAAAAAGTACCCTACCTAGGGACGCGTAGAGCAAATTGGTACCCCCGGGCATGTTGTCGGTTGACTTTCTGGTTGCACTTTTCATCATCTAGGGTGTGTTTCTGACACGTTTTGAGGGTTTTTAGCGAAAAAAATTTTTTTGACTACTCGAGCTCTCCGGCCCGTTCGGTGCACTTTTTTGCAAAAAGCTAGGGAGCTGTCCCTAGGTTCGGGGTGTCACAAAATGATGAAAAGTGGTCAAAAAACCACTATCCAGAATCGGATAGAGAATGATTAGACGAGCTTAAAATTGTTCTACGACCCATGTCTGCGACGTTTAGTATTCGAGTTATGGCCCGCCGTAGGTCTGACCGAGCAATTTTTGTTCCGCGCACTTTGTGCACCGTGCACATTGATGTTTGTATGAAAAAGTACCCTACCTAGGGACGCGTAGAGCAAATTGGTACCCCCGGGCATGTTGTCGGTTGACTTTCTGGTTGCACTTTTCATCATCTAGGGTGTGTTTCTGACACGTTTTGAGGGTTTTTAGCGAAAAAAATTTTTTTGACTACTCGAGCTCTCCGGCCCGTTCGGTGCACTTTTTTGCAAAAAGCTAGGGAGCTGTCCCTAGGTTCGGGGTGTCACAAAATGATGAAAAGTGGTCAAAAAACCACTATCCAGAATCGGATAGAGAATGATTAGACGAGCTTAAAATTGTTCTACGACCCATGTCTGCGACGTTTAGTATTCGAGTTATGGCCCGCCGTAGGTCTGACCGAGCAATTTTTGTTCCGCGCACTTTGTGCACCGTGCACGTTGATGTTTGTATGAAAAAGTACCCTACCTAGGGACGCGTAGAGCAAAGTGGTACCTCCGGGCATGTTGTCGGTTGACTTTCTGGTTGCACTTTTCATCATCTAGGGTGTGTTTCTGACACGTTTTGAGGGTTTTTAGCGAAAAAAATTTTTTTGACTACTCGAGCTCTCCGGCCCGTTCGGTGCACTTTTTTGCAAAAAGCTAGGGAGCTGTCCCTAGGTTCGGGGTGTCACAAAATGATGAAAAGTGGTCAAAAAACCACTATCCAGAATCGGATAGAGAATGATTAGACGAGCTTAAAATTGTTCTACGACCCATGTCTGCGACGTTTAGTATTCGAGTTATGGCCCGCCGTAGGTCTGACCGAGCAATTTTGTACTGAAATGTATGGCGGATATATTATTACTCAAACAACATTGCCTTGTATCGTGTCCTACTTGGTCGGCACGGTAAGTATCGACTATAACAAGATTAAATGGATTGAGTGATAACATTTTAAGCCCATTTCCTAAGCCGTGCACCAAAATTGTGTACCGATCAGGGAAAGTACACTACGTACGCGTTCATGGATGTCCATGTTGGTACAAGTTGCCGGTCAGGATAGCCGTGCACCAAAATTGTGTACCGATCAGGGAAAGTACAACACGGAGGGCGCAGCCCGAGCGTACGCGTTCATGGATGTCCATGTTGGTACAAGTTGCCGGTCAGGATAGCCGTGCACCAAAATTGTGTACCGATCAGGGAAAGTACAACACGGAGGGCGCAGCCCGAGCGTACGCGTTCATGGATGTCCATGTTGGTACAAGTTGCCGGTCAGGATAGCCGTGCACCAAAATTGTGTACCGATCAGGGAAAGTACAACACGGAGGGCGCAGCCCGAGCGTACGCGTTCATGGATGTCCATGTTGGTACAAGTTGCCGGTCAGGATAGCCGTGCACCAAAATTGTGTACCGATCAGGGAAAGTACAACACGGAGGGCGCAGCCCGAGCGTACGCGTTCATGGATGTCCATGTTGGTACAAGTTGCCGGTCAGGATAGCCGTGCACCAAAATTGTGTACCGATCAGGGAAAGTACACTACGTTCCTATGACTTGGGTGAAAAGTGTTGATAAAGTGCCGGATAGGATAGACGGTGGCTTATCGTACACATCACAAACAAAAACCCCTTAGTGAGCAGTAGCAAGTGTCGATGGAACAAAGCGAAGGCAATACAAACTGATCAAGTACAATAAAGAACGCTACGTACTAGGACTTCTGTCCAAGAATGGTGTCCGCGACGGGAGGGCAATGGTCGAGCAAGCAGGTTTCCCTAGTAAACCTTGTATGGTAAACATACCCAAGCGTGTCCGTATGCACGCAACGATAGTCACGAACGGGCACATACCTAGGGAAAGTACTCTACGTACTAGGACTTCTGTCCAAGAATGGTGTCCGCGACGGGAGGGCAATGGTCGAGCAAGCAGGTTTCCCTAGTAAACCTTGTATGGTAAACATACCCAAGCGTGTCCGTATGCACGCAACGATAGTCACGAACGGGCACATACCTAGGGAAAGTACTCTACGTACTAGGACTTCTGTCCAAGAATGGTGTCCGCGACGGGAGGGCAATGGTCGAGCAAGCAGGTTTCCCTAGTAAACCTTGTATGGTAAACATACCCAAGCGTGTCCGTATGCACGCAACGATAGTCACGAACGGGCACATACCTAGGGAAAGTACTCTACGTACTAGGACTTCTGTCCAAGAATGGTGTCCGCGACGGGAGGGCAATGGTCGAGCAAGCAGGTTTCCCTAGTAAACCTTGTATGGTAAACATACCCAAGCGTGTCCGTATGCACGCAACGATAGTCACGAACGGGCACATACCTAGGGAAAGTACTCTACGTACTAGGACTTCTGTCCAAGAATGGTGTCCGCGACGGGAGGGCAATGGTCGAGCAAGCAGGTTTCCCTAGTAAACCTTGTATGGTAAACATACCCAAGCGTGTCCGTATGCACGCAACGATAGTCACGAACGGGCACATACCTAGGGAAAGTACTCTACGTACTAGGACTTCTGTCCAAGAATGGTGTCCGCGACGGTCGGGGAAGCAGGTTACTTATCATGGCAAACAAGTTAAATAGCTACCTTAAGAGAACGAAAGTTACTGTGGATGGAACAAAACGTGTGCCTAGAATTCCTTCCTGGTTTCCCTAGTAAACCTTGTATGGTAAACATACCCAAGCGTGTCCGTATGCACGCAACGATAGTCACGAACGGGCACATACCTAGGGAAAGTACTCTACGTACTAGGACTTCTGTCCAAGAATGGTGTCCGCGACGGGAGGGCAATGGTCGAGCAAGCAGGTTTCCCTAGTAAACCTTGTATGGTAAACATACCCAAGCGTGTCCGTATGCACGCAACGATAGTCACGAACGGGCACATACCTAGGGAAAGTACTCTACGTACTAGGACTTCTGTCCAAGAATGGTGTCCGCGACGGGAGGGCAATGGTCGAGCAAGCAGGTTTCCCTAGTAAACCTTGTATGGTAAACATACCCAAGCGTGTCCGTATGCACGCAACGATAGTCACGAACGGGCACATACCTAGGGAAAGTACTCTACGTACTAGGACTTCTGTCCAAGAATGGTGTCCGCGACGGGAGGGCAATGGTCGAGCAAGCAGGTTTCCCTAGTAAACCTTGTATGGTAAACATACCCAAGCGTGTCCGTATGCACGCAACGATAGTCACGAACGGGCACATACCTAGGGAAAGTACTCTACGTACTAGGACTTCTGTCCAAGAATGGTGTCCGCGACGGGAGGGCAATGGTCGAGCAAGCAGGTTTCCCTAGTAAACCTTGTATGGTAAACATACCCAAGCGTGTCCGTATGCACGCAACGATAGTCACGAACGGGCACATACCTAGGGAAAGTACTCTACGTACTAGGACTTCTGTCCAAGAATGGTGTCCGCGACGGGAGGGCAATGGTCGAGCAAGCAGGTTTCCCTAGTAAACCTTGTATGGTAAACATACCCAAGCGTGTCCGTATGCACGCAACGATAGTCACGAACGGGCACATACCTAGGGAAAGTACTCTACGTACTAGGACTTCTGTCCAAGAATGGTGTCCGCGACGGGAGGGCAATGGTCGAGCAAGCAGGTTTCCCTAGTAAACCTTGTATGGTAAACATACCCAAGCGTGTCCGTATGCACGCAACGATAGTCACGAACGGGCACATACCTAGGGAAAGTACTCTACGTACTAGGACTTCTGTCCAAGAATGGTGTCCGCGACGGGAGGGCAATGGTCGAGCAAGCAGGTTTCCCTAGTAAACCTTGTATGGTAAACATACCCAAGCGTGTCCGTATGCACGCAACGATAGTCACGAACGGGCACATACCTAGGGAAAGTACTCTACGTACTAGGACTTCTGTCCAAGAATGGTGTCCGCGACGGGAGGGCAATGGTCGAGCAAGCAGGTTTCCCTAGTAAACCTTGTATGGTAAACATACCCAAGCGTGTCCGTATGCACGCAACGATAGTCACGAACGGGCACATACCTAGGGAAAGTACTCTACGTACTAGGACTTCTGTCCAAGAATGGTGTCCGCGACGGGAGGGCAATGGTCGAGCAAGCAGGTTTCCCTAGTAAACCTTGTATGGTAAACATACCCAAGCGTGTCCGTATGCACGCAACGATAGTCACGAACGGGCACATACCTAGGGAAAGTACTCTACGTACTAGGACTTCTGTCCAAGAATGGTGTCCGCGACGGGAGGGCAATGGTCGAGCAAGCAGGTTTCCCTAGTAAACCTTGTATGGTAAACATACCCAAGCGTGTCCGTATGCACGCAACGATAGTCACGAACGGGCACATACCTAGGGAAAGTACTCTACGTACTAGGACTTCTGTCCAAGAATGGTGTCCGCGACGGGAGGGCAATGGTCGAGCAAGCAGGTTTCCCTAGTAAACCTTGTATGGTAAACATACCCAAGCGTGTCCGTATGCACGCAACGATAGTCACGAACGGGCACATACCTAGGGAAAGTACTCTACGTACTAGGACTTCTGTCCAAGAATGGTGTCCGCGACGGGAGGGCAATGGTCGAGCAAGCAGGTTTCCCTAGTAAACCTTGTATGGTAAACATACCCAAGCGTGTCCGTATGCACGCAACGATAGTCACGAACGGGCACATACCTAGGGAAAGTACTCTACGTACTAGGACTTCTGTCCAAGAATGGTGTCCGCGACGGGAGGGCAATGGTCGAGCAAGCAGGTTTCCCTAGTAAACCTTGTATGGTAAACATACCCAAGCGTGTCCGTATGCACGCAACGATAGTCACGAACGGGCACATACCTAGGGAAAGTACTCTACGTACTAGGACTTCTGTCCAAGAATGGTGTCCGCGACGGGAGGGCAATGGTCGAGCAAGCAGGTTTCCCTAGTAAACCTTGTATGGTAAACATACCCAAGCGTGTCCGTATGCACGCAACGATAGTCACGAACGGGCACATACCTAGGGAAAGTACTCTACGTACTAGGACTTCTGTCCAAGAATGGTGTCCGCGACGGGAGGGCAATGGTCGAGCAAGCAGGTTTCCCTAGTAAACCTTGTATGGTAAACATACCCAAGCGTGTCCGTATGCACGCAACGATAGTCACGAACGGGCACATACCTAGGGAAAGTACTCTACGTACTAGGACTTCTGTCCAAGAATGGTGTCCGCGACGGGAGGGCAATGGTCGAGCAAGCAGGTTTCCCTAGTAAACCTTGTATGGTAAACATACCCAAGCGTGTCCGTATGCACGCAACGATAGTCACGAACGGGCACATACCTAGGGAAAGTACTCTACGTACTAGGACTTCTGTCCAAGAATGGTGTCCGCGACGGGAGGGCAATGGTCGAGCAAGCAGGTTTCCCTAGTAAACCTTGTATGGTAAACATACCCAAGCGTGTCCGTATGCACGCAACGATAGTCACGAACGGGCACATACCTAGGGAAAGTACTCTACGTACTAGGACTTCTGTCCAAGAATGGTGTCCGCGACGGGAGGGCAATGGTCGAGCAAGCAGGTTTCCCTAGTAAACCTTGTATGGTAAACATACCCAAGCGTGTCCGTATGCACGCAACGATAGTCACGAACGGGCACATACCTAGGGAAAGTACTCTACGTACTAGGACTTCTGTCCAAGAATGGTGTCCGCGACGGGAGGGCAATGGTCGAGCAAGCAGGTTTCCCTAGTAAACCTTGTATGGTAAACATACCCAAGCGTGTCCGTATGCACGCAACGATAGTCACGAACGGGCACATACCTAGGGAAAGTACTCTACGTACTAGGACTTCTGTCCAAGAATGGTGTCCGCGACGGGAGGGCAATGGTCGAGCAAGCAGGTTTCCCTAGTAAACCTTGTATGGTAAACATACCCAAGCGTGTCCGTATGCACGCAACGATAGTCACGAACGGGCACATACCTAGGGAAAGTACTCTACGTACTAGGACTTCTGTCCAAGAATGGTGTCCGCGACGGGAGGGCAATGGTCGAGCAAGCAGGTTTCCCTAGTAAACCTTGTATGGTAAACATACCCAAGCGTGTCCGTATGCACGCAACGATAGTCACGAACGGGCACATACCTAGGGAAAGTACTCTACGTACTAGGACTTCTGTCCAAGAATGGTGTCCGCGACGGGAGGGCAATGGTCGAGCAAGCAGGTTTCCCTAGTAAACCTTGTATGGTAAACATACCCAAGCGTGTCCGTATGCACGCAACGATAGTCACGAACGGGCACATACCTAGGGAAAGTACTCTACGTACTAGGACTTCTGTCCAAGAATGGTGTCCGCGACGGGAGGGCAATGGTCGAGCAAGCAGGTTTCCCTAGTAAACCTTGTATGGTAAACATACCCAAGCGTGTCCGTATGCACGCAACGATAGTCACGAACGGGCACATACCTAGGGAAAGTACTCTACGTACTAGGACTTCTGTCCAAGAATGGTGTCCGCGACGGGAGGGCAATGGTCGAGCAAGCAGGTTTCCCTAGTAAACCTTGTATGGTAAACATACCCAAGCGTGTCCGTATGCACGCAACGATAGTCACGAACGGGCACATACCTAGGGAAAGTACTCTACGTACTAGGACTTCTGTCCAAGAATGGTGTCCGCGACGGTCGGGGAAGCAGGTTACTTATCATGGCAAACAAGTTAAATAGCTACCTTAAGAGAACGAAAGTTACTGTGGATGGAACAAAACGTGTGCCTAGAATTCCTTCCTGGTTTCCCTAGTAAACCTTGTATGGTAAACATACCCAAGCGTGTCCGTATGCACGCAACGATAGTCACGAACGGGCACATACCTAGGGAAAGTACTCTACGTACTAGGACTTCTGTCCAAGAATGGTGTCCGCGACGGGAGGGCAATGGTCGAGCAAGCAGGTTTCCCTAGTAAACCTTGTATGGTAAACATACCCAAGCGTGTCCGTATGCACGCAACGATAGTCACGAACGGGCACATACCTAGGGAAAGTACTCTACGTACTAGGACTTCTGTCCAAGAATGGTGTCCGCGACGGGAGGGCAATGGTCGAGCAAGCAGGTTTCCCTAGTAAACCTTGTATGGTAAACATACCCAAGCGTGTCCGTATGCACGCAACGATAGTCACGAACGGGCACATACCTAGGGAAAGTACTCTACGTACTAGGACTTCTGTCCAAGAATGGTGTCCGCGACGGGAGGGCAATGGTCGAGCAAGCAGGTTTCCCTAGTAAACCTTGTATGGTAAACATACCCAAGCGTGTCCGTATGCACGCAACGATAGTCACGAACGGGCACATACCTAGGGAAAGTACTCTACGTACTAGGACTTCTGTCCAAGAATGGTGTCCGCGACGGGAGGGCAATGGTCGAGCAAGCAGGTTTCCCTAGTAAACCTTGTATGGTAAACATACCCAAGCGTGTCCGTATGCACGCAACGATAGTCACGAACGGGCACATACCTAGGGAAAGTACTCTACGTACTAGGACTTCTGTCCAAGAATGGTGTCCGCGACGGGAGGGCAATGGTCGAGCAAGCAGGTTTCCCTAGTAAACCTTGTATGGTAAACATACCCAAGCGTGTCCGTATGCACGCAACGATAGTCACGAACGGGCACATACCTAGGGAAAGTACTCTACGTACTAGGACTTCTGTCCAAGAATGGTGTCCGCGACGGGAGGGCAATGGTCGAGCAAGCAGGTTTCCCTAGTAAACCTTGTATGGTAAACATACCCAAGCGTGTCCGTATGCACGCAACGATAGTCACGAACGGGCACATACCTAGGGAAAGTACTCTACGTACTAGGACTTCTGTCCAAGAATGGTGTCCGCGACGGTCGGGGAAGCAGGTTACTTATCATGGCAAACAAGTTAAATAGCTACCTTAAGAGAACGAAAGTTACTGTGGATGGAACAAAACGTGTGCCTAGAATTCCTTCCTGGTTTCCCTAGTAAACCTTGTATGGTAAACATACCCAAGCGTGTCCGTATGCACGCAACGATAGTCACGAACGGGCACATACCTAGGGAAAGTACTCTACGTACTAGGACTTCTGTCCAAGAATGGTGTCCGCGACGGGAGGGCAATGGTCGAGCAAGCAGGTTTCCCTAGTAAACCTTGTATGGTAAACATACCCAAGCGTGTCCGTATGCACGCAACGATAGTCACGAACGGGCACATACCTAGGGAAAGTACTCTACGTACTAGGACTTCTGTCCAAGAATGGTGTCCGCGACGGGAGGGCAATGGTCGAGCAAGCAGGTTTCCCTAGTAAACCTTGTATGGTAAACATACCCAAGCGTGTCCGTATGCACGCAACGATAGTCACGAACGGGCACATACCTAGGGAAAGTACTCTACGTACTAGGACTTCTGTCCAAGAATGGTGTCCGCGACGGGAGGGCAATGGTCGAGCAAGCAGGTTTCCCTAGTAAACCTTGTATGGTAAACATACCCAAGCGTGTCCGTATGCACGCAACGATAGTCACGAACGGGCACATACCTAGGGAAAGTACTCTACGTACTAGGACTTCTGTCCAAGAATGGTGTCCGCGACGGGAGGGCAATGGTCGAGCAAGCAGGTTTCCCTAGTAAACCTTGTATGGTAAACATACCCAAGCGTGTCCGTATGCACGCAACGATAGTCACGAACGGGCACATACCTAGGGAAAGTACTCTACGTACTAGGACTTCTGTCCAAGAATGGTGTCCGCGACGGTCGGGGAAGCAGGTTACTTATCATGGCAAACAAGTTAAATAGCTACCTTAAGAGAACGAAAGTTACTGTGGATGGAACAAAACGTGTGCCTAGAATTCCTTCCTGGTTTCCCTAGTAAACCTTGTATGGTAAACATACCCAAGCGTGTCCGTATGCACGCAACGATAGTCACGAACGGGCACATACCTAGGGAAAGTACTCTACGTACTAGGACTTCTGTCCAAGAATGGTGTCCGCGACGGTCGGGGAATTGTGTGTTTGACTCAATTACCAAATCCTAGGAACATACATGTAGTGTATACAAACATTAACATTAACGCGTACGTTTGGGCTGCGCACTCCAAATGGTACACAAATAAGGGTGATTTTATGATCAGACGGACAAAAACAAAGGTGGAGAAGACAGTTTTCGGCACGATGTGCACAGAGCTCATTTCGTCGTCCCGGGCGAATGGAAAAAACACAAAAATCGCGAGTATCTTTCTAGGTTTCTGTCTATAAAAGGGCAGGCCAAAAGGTGACCGGTTGAGATAAGCATTTTAAGCATACAAGCACTTTATTGCAACTTTTGACACAAAAACTAGGTACGTACATGTAGATTGTACCAACATGGACATCCATGAACGCGTACGCTCGGGCTGCGCCCTCCGTGTTGTACTTTCCCTGATCGGTACACAATTTTGGTGCACGGCTATCCTGACCGGCAACTTGTACCAACATGGACATCCATGAACGCGTACGTAGTGTACTTTCCCTGATCGGTACACAATTTTGGTGCATGTGTACCAACATGGACATCCATGAACGCGTACGCTCGGGCTGCGCCCTCCGTGTTGTACTTTCCCTGATCGGTACACAATTTTGGTGCACGGCTATCCTGACCGGCAACTTGTACCAACATGGACATCCATGAACGCGTACGTAGTGTACTTTCCCTGATCGGTACACAATTTTGGTGCATGTGTACCAACATGGACATCCATGAACGCGTACGCTCGGGCTGCGCCCTCCGTGTTGTACTTTCCCTGATCGGTACACAATTTTGGTGCACGGCTATCCTGACCGGCAACTTGTACCAACATGGACATCCATGAACGCGTACGTAGTGTACTTTCCCTGATCGGTACACAATTTTGGTGCATGTGTACCAACATGGACATCCATGAACGCGTACGCTCGGGCTGCGCCCTCCGTGTTGTACTTTCCCTGATCGGTACACAATTTGGTGCACGGCTATCCTGACCGGCAACTTGTACCAACATGGACATCCATGAACGCGTACGTAGTGTACTTTCCCTGATCGGTACACAATTTTGGTGCATGTGTACCAACATGGACATCCATGAACGCGTACGCTCGGGCTGCGCCCTCCGTGTTGTACTTTCCCTGATCGGTACACAATTTTGGTGCACGGCTATCCTGACCGGCAACTTGTACCAACATGGACATCCATGAACGCGTACGTAGTGTACTTTCCCTGATCGGTACACAATTTTGGTGCATGTGTACCAACATGGACATCCATGAACGCGTACGCTCGGGCTGCGCCCTCCGTGTTGTACTTTCCCTGATCGGTACACAATTTTGGTGCACGGCTATCCTGACCGGCAACTTGTACCAACATGGACATCCATGAACGCGTACGTAGTGTACTTTCCCTGATCGGTACACAATTTTGGTGCATGTGTACCAACATGGACATCCATGAACGCGTACGCTCGGGCTGCGCCCTCCGTGTTGTACTTTCCCTGATCGGTACACAATTTTGGTGCACGGCTATCCTGACCGGCAACTTGTACCAACATGGACATCCATGAACGCGTACGTAGTGTACTTTCCCTGATCGGTACACAATTTTGGTGCATGTGTACCAACATGGACATCCATGAACGCGTACGCTCGGGCTGCGCCCTCCGTGTTGTACTTTCCCTGATCGGTACACAATTTTGGTGCACGGCTATCCTGACCGGCAACTTGTACCAACATGGACATCCATGAACGCGTACGTAGTGTACTTTCCCTGATCGGTACACAATTTTGGTGCATGTGTACCAACATGGACATCCATGAACGCGTACGCTCGGGCTGCGCCCTCCGTGTTGTACTTTCCCTGATCGGTACACAATTTTGGTGCACGGCTATCCTGACCGGCAACTTGTACCAACATGGACATCCATGAACGCGTACGTAGTGTACTTTCCCTGATCGGTACACAATTTTGGTGCATGTGTACCAACATGGACATCCATGAACGCGTACGCTCGGGCTGCGCCCTCCGTGTTGTACTTTCCCTGATCGGTACACAATTTTGGTGCACGGCTATCCTGACCGGCAACTTGTACCAACATGGACATCCATGAACGCGTACGTAGTGTACTTTCCCTGATCGGTACACAATTTGGTGCATGTGTACCAACATGGACATCCATGAACGCGTACGCTCGGGCTGCGCCCTCCGTGTTGTACTTTCCCTGATCGGTACACAATTTTGGTGCACGGCTATCCTGACCGGCAACTTGTACCAACATGGACATCCATGAACGCGTACGTAGTGTACTTTCCCTGATCGGTACACAATTTTGGAGCACGGCTTAGGAAATGTGCTTAAAATGTTATCAATCAATCCATTTAATCTTGTTATAGTCGATACTTACCGTGCCGACCAAGTAGGACACGATACAAGGCAATGTTGTTTGAGAAATAATATGTCCGCCATACATTTCAGTACAAAATTGCTCGGTCAGACCTACGGCGGGCCATAACTCGAATACTAAACGTCGCAGACATGGGTCGTAGAACAATTTTAAGCTCGTCTAATCATTCTCTATCCGATTCTGGATAGTGGTTTTTTGACCACTTTTCATCATTTTGTGACACCCCGAACCTAGGGACAGCTCCCTAGCTTTTTGCAAAAAAGTGCACCGAACGGGCCGGAGAGCTCGAGTAGTCAAAAAAATTTTTTTCGCTAAAAACCCTCAAAACGTGTCAGAAACACACCCTAGATGATGAAAAGTGCAACCAGAAAGTCAACCGACAACATGCCCGGGGGTACCAATTTGCTCTACGCGTCCCTAGGTAGGGTACTTTTTCATACAAACATCAATGTGCACGGTGCACAAAGTGCGCGGAACAAAATTGCTCGGTCAGACCTACGGCGGGCCATAACTCGAATACTAAACGTCGCAGACATGGGTCGTAGAACAATTTTAAGCTCGTCTAATCATTCTCTATCCGATTCTGGATAGTGGTTTTTTGACCACTTTTCATCATTTTGTGACACCCCGAACCTAGGGACAGCTCCCTAGCTTTTTGCAAAAAAGTGCACCGAACGGGCCGGAGAGCTCGAGTAGTCAAAAAAATTTTTTTCGCTAAAAACCCTCAAAACGTGTCAGAAACACACCCTAGATGATGAAAAGTGCAACCAGAAAGTCAACCGACAACATGCCCGGGGGTACCAATTTGCTCTACGCGTCCCTAGGTAGGGTACTTTTTCATACAAACATCAATGTGCACGGTGCACAAAGTGCGCGGAACAAAAATTGCTCGGTCAGACCTACGGCGGGCCATAACTCGAATACTAAACGTCGCAGACATGGGTCGTAGAACAATTTTAAGCTCGTCTAATCATTCTCTATCCGATTCTGGATAGTGGTTTTTTGACCACTTTTCATCATTTTGTGACACCCCGAACCTAGGGACAGCTCCCTAGCTTTTTGCAAAAAAGTGCACCGAACGGGCCGGAGAGCTCGAGTAGTCAAAAAAATTTTTTTCGCTAAAAACCCTCAAAACGTGTCAGAAACACACCCTAGATGATGAAAAGTGCAACCAGAAAGTCAACCGACAACATGCCCGGGGTACCAATTTGCTCTACGCGTCCCTAGGTAGGGTACTTTTTCATACAAACATCAATGTGCACGGTGCACAAAGTGCGCGGAACAAACATTGCTCGGTCAGACCTACGGCGGGCCATAACTCGAATACTAAACGTCGCAGACATGGGTCGTAGAACAATTTTAAGCTCGTCTAATCATTCTCTATCCGATTCTGGATAGTGGTTTTTTGACCACTTTTCATCATTTTGTGACACCCCGAACCTAGGGACAGCTCCCTAGCTTTTTGCAAAAAAGTGCACCGAACGGGCCGGAGAGCTCGAGTAGTCAAAAAAATTTTTTTCGCTAAAAACCCTCAAAACGTGTCAGAAACACACCCTAGATGATGAAAAGTGCAACCAGAAAGTCAACCGACAACATGCCCGGGGTACCAATTTGCTCTACGCGTCCCTAGGTAGGGTACTTTTTCATACAAACATCAATGTGCACGGTGCACAAAGTGCGCGGAACAAAAATTGCTCGGTCAGACCTACGGCGGGCCATAACTCGAATACTAAACGTCGCAGACATGGGTCGTAGAACAATTTTAAGCTCGTCTAATCATTCTCTATCCGATTCTGGATAGTGGTTTTTTGACCACTTTTCATCATTTTGTGACACCCCGAACCTAGGGACAGCTCCCTAGCTTTTTGCAAAAAAGTGCACCGAACGGGCCGGAGAGCTCGAGTAGTCAAAAAAATTTTTTTCGCTAAAAACCCTCAAAACGTGTCAGAAACACACCCTAGATGATGAAAAGTGCAACCAGAAAGTCAACCGACAACATGCCCGGGGTACCAATTTGCTCTACGCGTCCCTAGGTAGGGTACTTTTTCATACAAACATCAATGTGCACGGTGCACAAAGTGCGCGGAACAAAAATTGCTCGGTCAGACCTACGGCGGGCCATAACTCGAATACTAAACGTCGCAGACATGGGTCGTAGAACAATTTTAAGCTCGTCTAATCATTCTCTATCCGATTCTGGATAGTGGTTTTTTGACCACTTTTCATCATTTTGTGACACCCCGAACCTAGGGACAGCTCCCTAGCTTTTTGCAAAAAAGTGCACCGAACGGGCCGGAGAGCTCGAGTAGTCAAAAAATTTTTTTCGCTAAAAAACCCTCAAAACGTGTCAGAAACACACCCTAGATGATGAAAAGTGCAACCAGAAAGTCAACCGACAACATGCCCGGGGGTACCAATTTGCTCTACGCGTCCCTAGGTAGGGTACTTTTTCATACAAACATCAATGTGCACGGTGCACAAAGTGCGCGGAACAAAAATTGCTCGGTCAGACCTACGGCGGGCCATAACTCGAATACTAAACGTCGCAGACATGGGTCGTAGAACAATTTTAAGCTCGTCTAATCATTCTCTATCCGATTCTGGATAGTGGTTTTTTGACCACTTTTCATCATTTTGTGACACCCCGAACCTAGGGACAGCTCCCTAGCTTTTTGCAAAAAAGTGCACCGAACGGGCCGGAGAGCTCGAGTAGTCAAAAAAATTTTTTCGCTAAAAACCCTCAAAACGTGTCAGAAACACACCCTAGATGATGAAAAGTGCAACCAGAAAGTCAACCGACAACATGCCCGGGGGTACCAATTTGCTCTACGCGTCCCTAGGTAGGGTACTTTTTCATACAAACATCAATGTGCACGGTGCACAAAGTGCGCGGAACAAAAATTGCTCGGTCAGACCTACGGCGGGCCATAACTCGAATACTAAACGTCGCAGACATGGGTCGTAGAACAATTTTAAGCTCGTCTAATCATTCTCTATCCGATTCTGGATAGTGTTTTTTGACCACTTTTCATCATTTTGTGACACCCCGAACCTAGGGACAGCTCCCTAGCTTTTTGCAAAAAAGTGCACCGAACGGGCCGGAGAGCTCGAGTAGTCAAAAAAATTTTTTTCGCTAAAAACCCTCAAAACGTGTCAGAAACACACCCTAGATGATGAAAAGTGCAACCAGAAAGTCAACCGACAACATGCCCGGGGTACCAATTTGCTCTACGCGTCCCTAGGTAGGGTACTTTTTCATACAAACATCAATGTGCACGGTGCACAAAGTGCGCGGAACAAAAATTGCTCGGTCAGACCTACGGCGGGCCATAACTCGAATACTAAACGTCGCAGACATGGGTCGTAGAACAATTTTAAGCTCGTCTAATCATTCTCTATCCGATTCTGGATAGTGGTTTTTTGACCACTTTTCATCATTTTGTGACACCCCGAACCTAGGGACAGCTCCCTAGCTTTTTGCAAAAAAGTGCACCGAACGGGCCGGAGAGCTCGAGTAGTCAAAAAATTTTTTTCGCTAAAAACCCTCAAAACGTGTCAGAAACACACCCTAGATGATGAAAAGTGCAACCAGAAAGTCAACCGACAACATGCCCGGGGTACCAATTTGCTCTACGCGTCCCTAGGTAGGGTACTTTTTCATACAAACATCAATGTGCACGGTGCACAAAGTGCGCGGAACAAAAATTGCTCGGTCAGACCTACGGCGGGCCATAACTCGAATACTAAACGTCGCAGACATGGGTCGTAGAACAATTTTAAGCTCGTCTAATCATTCTCTATCCGATTCTGGATAGTGGTTTTTGACCACTTTTCATCATTTGTGACACCCCGAACCTAGGGACAGCTCCCTAGCTTTTTGCAAAAAAGTGCACCGAACGGGCCGGAGAGCTCGAGTAGTCAAAAAAATTTTTTTCGCTAAAAACCTCAAAACGTGTCAGAAACACACCCTAGATGATGAAAAGTGCAACCAGAAAGTCAACCGACAATGCCCGGGGGTACCAAATTGCTCTACGCGTCCCTAGGTAGGGTACTTTTTCATACAAACATCAATGTGCACGGTGCACAAGTGCGCGGAACAAAAATGCGGGTCAGACTACGGCGGGCCATAACTCGAATACTAACGTCGCAGACATGGGTCGTAGAACAATTTTAAGCTCGTCTAATCATTCTCTATCCGATTCTGGATAGTGGTTTTTTGACCACTTTTCATCATTTTGTGACACCCGAACCTAGGGACAGCCTCCCTAGCTTTTTGCAAAAAATGTGCACCGAACGGGCCGGAGAGCTCGAGTAGTCAAAAAATTTTTTTCGCTTAAAAACCCTCAAAACGTGTCAGAAACACACCCTAGATGATGAAAAGTGCAACCAGAAAGTCAACCGACAACATGCCCGGGGGGGTACCAATTTGCTCTACGCGTCCTAGATAGGGTACTTTTTCATACAAACATCAAAGTGCGCTTAGCAAAAGTCTCCGTCAGACCTACGGCGGGCCATAACTCGAAAACTAAACGTCGCAGACATGGGTCGTAGAACAATTTTAGTTCGTCTAATGATTCTACATCCGATTCTGGATAGTGGTTTTTGACCACTTTTCAATTTGTGACACCCCAAACCTAGGCAGCCCTAGCTTTTGTCAAAAAATGGTCACCGAACGGGCCGGAGAGCTCGAGTAGTCAAAAAATTTTTTTTTTCGCCAAAATCACTGAAAACGTGTAGAAAACGCATTTTAGATGATGAAAAGTGAAACCAGAACGTCAAACAACAACTTTTTTGGGGGTACCCTTTTTTTACTCTACGGGCCCCTAGGTAAGGCGCGCCATTTAGCGCTTTCCTCTCGAGTTCCCCAACTTTTGCCCTCTGGGAACATGATCATTTGTCATTGCCTACTATAGGGAGGGTACCTTGCTCCGAGGTCAAAAATGAAAATTTCACCAAATCGTAGTTTTTACCTCTATTTGTTCGTAGGAGCATGGTTTGAGGTGTCGGTGGGTCATTTCGGCCCCCATTTGGGGTCATACGTCCCCTCCCGATTTAGTTCGTCGTATGACCATAGTCCGAACTTATGAAGCAAAAGTGGTGTCTGGGGGGTGTCTGCCGATGATCTTAACCTATGAATTCGAGTTGATATGCGTATATTAGAGTAAAATTAGGCCTTGTAGTACACGGCTTATGCCCGGACTAGGTGTCCCGGGACAAAATCTCGAAAATTACAGACACCCCAGCATTGCTTAAGGTGGTCAGTAGCAAATATATTTTGGGTCTTCGGACCCATGAAGAGACAGTAGCTGGCTAGTTTGCTGTACTCTTACGCTGAGAACTGGCGCGTATAGAGGGTCTACGGACCTGAAAGGACCTACCCAACCTTTCAAAAAGCTCCCTGGAGCGGTACATCACGGGTCTACGGACCCTAAGACTTCGTCGTGATGGTTTCAAGTAAAAGTCGTAACAGTTTAAGAGGTTTCGTAAGCGTAATTAAATGCATGCTTGAAACTAAGCTTCGTTTCTTTAAACACTGCAAGACCAATCGAACTTTTTAGGGAAAACCTCGATGGATTCACGCTAAGCTCGATGAGCTATTAAGGGTAGTGGTGCATGGTTTGTCGGCGTTCTTGGATCTAATCCATTGAACAAATGTGTCTGGGGTCATGGTGCAGGTAAAATAGCGTGATGAAACCGGGGTTCCTCTTACCAAAGGTGGCATAACTTTCCTGAGAGCGAAGCTCAGACCCACGTAGGGGAGAGCAAAGTGGAACTTAAATGTTCTATGCAGCAAATTCGCTCATGCGGATAAAAAGTTGGAATAGCTCAATGTAGTGTAATGCAAACACGAATCGCAATAACGATAAGGGGACACAGAAGCAATTCTGCGGAACCCTCGGGGGAGGTGTGAGTTGATAATAGAGAGGTGATAGTCAAGTTGTTCGAGCTCGGCTCGGCAGCCGATACGAGGTTCATGGTGAGATTGTACATCGCGCAGAGGCGCCGTTCGGTTATAGCAATGATTCCCGCCACCATGTTATTTCATGCGTGCAGAGGTCCGTTAGAGCTCGAGCAATGTGTCCCGCCGTGATTACGAAAAAAGTTTAACAGTTGACTAAGTTGGGGGTGTGTTCAAGTAATCGCGCAGAGATGCCGATCGGTTTCTA
>NW_024428351.1:0-31427 GCF_017562075.2 Anopheles merus | reverse complement strand
TATATATAGAATATAGATATAGCAAAAAACAAATACATTCACGTTAGTCGATATAAACAACTGCCATATTTACACTCGTCTGCCTCGTTGCTTCTTTTTTTTATCAAACCCACCTCCCGTCATAGTTCTATTGCTCTTTTTTTGACATCGAGCAATTCTTTAGGAGAGAGCAATCAAACAATAGTTTTAACAATAGGCAATAGGCATAACAATAGGCTTAACGCAAATTCTTAGCGTCGAGTTGGTATGACTGATCGTTCTGTTGGATGGACGGATGGCAAAGTATACTGTTTGACAATTATATAAAATCGACATTTTTAGATTAGGTAAATAAAATGAACTTTATTGAAATTTTTATTACCTGGCTTTCTCATAAATCCATGTTTTATTCTAAAGAAATTTACTACAATGTTATAAATTGTGTAACTTTGTGAAATGCGTTGTGAGTTAACTGTAATTATGCCGTACAAACAGAATTTCTTTCAATTTCTTAGATGTAATCCTGTTTCTTTTTTCAGTTAATAATACCCGCTTTTGAAAACATACGTTCGCATGGAACTGACGATGCTGGAATGCTTAATACCGTTTAGCAAAAGTGTACAAAGCTGGATAACATAATTTACGCTCGTTCCACCAATGAAGGGGATCCTCTTTCAATTTCAAATTATTTTCGGCTATGTATCTATCTAGTTCCTGAGCAGCAATAATTCTAGGACTAGATATTTGGTATTTGCTTTGTACTTTTCTCGTTAAGGGTTCTCAAATATCGTCGTCGCTATCTATTCCTCTTTCTGTATCTTCTACAACTGCGCTTTCTACCTGTGACTGGAGTGGAATCATATTCTCTATTATTTTACCATAAACTCCTTCGAATTCCTCAGTGTTTCCTAAAAATCCATCTTTTTTTAATCTAGGGTCCAAAAAAATTGCGCATGATACTATTTCTGACCGACTGGCTTCAAACTTTTGTTGAAGTCCTTGAATGAGTAGTTCTATTAACTCACTAACCTGAGGGACATAACTTTCTTTGTTTTTTTTCTCCTTCAATTTTTCCAATAGCAACCTCGTTAAGTACCCCAATTTTGAGAGGGTTACAGTTTTCTCTGCCATTATTTCAATTGTAACAGTATTCAACAATTTTAAAATTTTGGGACTGCTCTACTATAATCCAATCTTGTTCGTTTAATGTTTGGTCGACTTTCATCGATGCTATGCATGAAACTAATGGTACTCTATTTTTCTTTAATCGGTCCAGCATATCAAACGCGGAGTTCCAGCGTGTAGAACAATCATTTATAATTTTTAAAGTAGGGTAATTTAAACTAGATTGCATTTCAAGCAGCATCTGAGCTGCTTTGAACTTTTTTTAAATGTACTACCAATATTTTTGCTTTTTCGACTGTGCTGCTGATAGAATGGTGTATAGCATTTTTTACGACTAAATTCAATGTATGTGCCCCACAAGAAAGATGCATAATGTTAAGCTTAGATGCAGCTGCCAACATGTTAGAAGCATTATCAGTGACCAAAACGAACATTTTATCAGTTATATTAAACGTACCACTGATAGTGTTTAACCATTCTGCTATGTTCTTTCCTGTATGGCTGATGGAAAATTCTGAACATTCTAATAAGTGGGAGCATAATTCGTTGCTATTGTTCATAGAGTGGGCAGTAACCGCACAAAAACTATTTGGTTAATATTTGTCCAGAAATCTGTAGTAAGCGAAACTGTTGACGTATTTATTAAATTATTGTGCACAATTTCAAATGTTTCATTGTACAATGCTGGCAATGATGCGTTTGCTATAGTTTTTCCGGGTGGGTAATACGTATTTAGGATTTAAAGATTTTACAAAACAAACAAAATATTCATTTTCCTCTATTGAGAATGGCTGATATTCCTTGAAAATCATTGAAAGCAATAACATGTCGATTCGTTTATTTGCTTCTGATGATAATGGCTCAGTTGACGAAAAAAGGATTCTATGGTACCTTCACTTTTGTTTTGTACACTTTCTACAGCAACTGGCGTATCTGGTTGAGTATCGGATGTAGATGGCAATATATTTCTATATAATGGAACTGTTGGATGCTTACGTTCGAGATGCCTTTTCATGTTCGACGTGGATCCTCGATTGTGCGACAGCTTTTGGTGGCAGTAACGGCCTCCGCCTTCTGATTTTGTGAATGTTGCCATATGTCACTTGTTGTTTGCGCCATTACGCTTATCTGAATAAAATACAAACAGTAAAATGTTATTGCACCGTTTTTTGCACATTTATTTTTTCATAACTTATTAACAATCATGACATTGATAGATTTTGTGAAAATCTTACTAACGTTTTACTTTAAGTTGTTGCTGCGATAATTGTAATTAAAAACTGCCAGAACTGTTTACGCTGGGTTTATCACGGACGGGTGCAGCTATATTCCTTCCAAAGAAGTGTTGTCTTGGTGTTATAGTTGTTTCTAAACATCCACGATACTTGACTAAACATCCACAGCGCACTTTGTAACGAATTGTCTGAAATCTTCGCTAATTTTTAGCGCTTACACTCACACTCAAAGACTATTGCCACTAATCCAAACAGTTTTTTTTTTATCAGCGATCACTTAGTCACTTGCTTCAAATTAAGATTGTTATTATCAGATTAGATTTTTATTAGATATAGAAAAATTGACTAACATCAAGCAAGCAACGGTGCTCCAGTGGGTGGATGATTCGTTCGAGAAACGATTCATCCACAAGAACAGGACGGTTCACCCCAGCCAATTAAAGAGCGCATACAATGACATCTTGGAATCGTTTTCCAATGAAACCTCAGCCCACTGAAGCACCGTTGGCCAAACGACCTTTTCAGGCTTTTTAAAGCGACGTGCTTGGTGTCAGCCAATTTTTCCTGCTAATTTCTGTGTCTGTGTATGATGTGTATGATTGAGGCTGTTGTAACGGTTTTCTTTGGTGGTGGCGTTCTGTGCACTGGATTTAAGCAGCAAGTGTCTCGGTGATTTTTCGGTGAGCTTGTGCACCGAATTTCCACACAAAGACACCAAATGGACGGGGCCTCGTTATTGACGGGGCCCCTTTCCGACGGGCCCCTTTCCGACGGGCGCCTTTCCGACGGGCCCCTTATCGACGGGTCCCCTGATCGACGAGTCACACAATCGATGGATCCCCCTAAATCGTTTTTGGAGTTTTATCTTCTTTATACCTGTAACGGTTTTTGATCTTGTCTTCACATACAAAAGTTGTATGTAAATGGAAATAAAAGAATATTTTAAAATTAAAATGGCCCAGAGTTCTCGCGTGTACACACACGCACACACACCGCGACGGCTCACTCACGCTTACGGTCTTGTTCTACTACGCCCCTCCTCCTTCTCACTCGCCCCACAGATCTATTTTTACATCATCACTTCCATCGACGGCGGTCGATGTGACGACCAGAGGCGGATTTATCCATCTCGGGGCCCTAAGCGGGGATAGAATTGGGGCCCCTGGTTTCCTTAAAAGTCCAGAAAATTATATCGCATTTTTTTTAATATCTTGTTACGAATACCAAACATGTCATCCTGATTTCGTTAGGATTAATTTTCTTCTGTCGTTTTTTATGGCAGTTAGTTAATTATTTTAATAGCATCTATCTTTTTCTTCATTGGCATAACGAGTGTTGTCGGTCAAGGCCTGCCTGTACCCACTAGTGAAGTGGGCTTGGTTTTCAGTGACTTTTTGTTACCGTAGCAGGATAGTCAGTCCTACGTATGGAGGCACGGTCTATTCGGGACTTGAACCCGTGACGGGCATGTTATTACGTCGTACGATTTGACGACTGTACCACCAGACCGGCCCAAATAGCATCTATAGCCTTCGTGTAATCAAGCTAACATATTTTTTATATTTTTAGGATGTGCATCATCGTTGTTTCCGGTAGTGCAAAATAAAAACTATATTCACATACTAGCTATACTAGTGTTACTAGTGTTTGGTGTAAAGAAGCATTTCATTATATGTAGTAGTTTTTCATCACAAGAATGCATAAGGTCGTTTTACTAAGCTAAGAGTCTTTTATATTGAAATGAATCAATGAACAATGAAATGATAAAATGTAGTTATCAAAACTCCTGACTTTCCGAATTTCAGTACAGATCTAGGCATATCTAGATAATGGTATATCTGGAAAACCTGACAAAAAATCTGAATTTTACTTCTTATACTTTTGCATTTTAAGAGCAGAGTTTGCAATACATTTGTTTGCTCATTGATGTACATGAGCAATGAAAGCCACTATACAAAACTTGTGTGATATCCTGTTTCACAGATAATTAAAATGTGCCTGAAATCCAAGCGTCCGACAATGATTATCCTGCACGTATTTTTAGTCTTTCCGTCCTTCAGTAGATCAGGAGAGGATTTATTGTTTTTAATATGGAAAAGAGCAAAAGTATGTAAAATATGTTTTTGTCTTCAAAATTATCTACAAAGCTCGTAACAACTTTTAATTGCTATAAACGTTATCAACACATTCCACACACTTACTTGTAAGAATGTACTACTTTGAGAATGATTAGTTTTCCGTCCATTTGTGCATAATAATAAAAAAGGGAACTAATATGTGGAGGTTTAGCTCGGGGCCCCCTTAGGCAAGGCCCCCCGCAGCCGCTCAGTCGCTTATAGGAAAATCCGCCACTGGTGACGACCCAACGGAACAAAAGTAGAAAGTTTGGAGCAAAATAATCGTTTGTCTCCCTCTATCTTCTATACCACGCTTGCTTGCACTCATGCGCGAGCGCTCGAGTATACCACGCAAACAATGAGACCCCAAGTTTTGAGTGATTCAGGCCGAGGGTATATGGAAGCTTGAGGAAGAAGGACCCGTCCGACAAAATGAGTGTATTTTTTAAGTGATTTGAGTGACGCTAGCGACCCGTCCGGCAAAATGAGTATTTTTTGAGTGATTTGAGTGACGCTAGCGAATTACAGTCCCGTCCGGCAAAATGGGTGTATTTTTTGAGTGATTTGAGTACCGTTCCCCGTTA
Source organism: Anopheles merus (assembly GCF_017562075.2). Lineage (NCBI taxonomy): Eukaryota > Metazoa > Arthropoda > Insecta > Diptera > Culicidae > Anopheles > Anopheles merus. The sequence goes on along the minus strand of NW_024428351.1, from coordinate 26,387 downwards.
GCAGTTACTCTTGGAGGAATGAGTTACAACCTCGCGCGAGCCCTCCCCCTCCCCACCCGTAACGCACGGTGCGCTCCGCTGTTCTCAATGTGTTCGTGTTCTTTCGAGCCATGTTACCAACACATCCAAAGATATTTGTCTTTCGTTTTTCGCTTTCTTTCATGCATTGCCACGATCGCAAATACGCACTTATTCTAACAACAAACACAACACGGTCATTTTTTATTTCATTAAACACTTTTATTGAAACATAACGTACACTTTCACAACACATTTAGAATCCTTCATACTCACGAATGGCGTCATACTGCAAAGTACCGGTCGAGCCAGGCTGCGGGAAACTTGTCGACAATCTGCGTTGCCTCTGTTCAGCAAATTCTTACCTGTCGATCCACGCACTGCATGTGCGTCTGTGCTCATTGTTTGTTCACTTCACACTTCACCATACACACCGGCGCACGAGACTTTGTGCGTGGTGCGCATTTCGTTCAACACTGTGCGCGTCGCGCTGTACTGGTGGTTTTGTACGCGTAGGAGGGGAACACACGGAGCGATGGTTCGATGCTGAAGTGTAAGCGAGACAACACGATGTGACGAGCAGCTCAAGTTGTTGAGCTCGCTGAAAGAATACAACACATTCACAAACGGGTCGTCAAAGCACGGTATTTGTATTGGTGTTAGTGAAGTGCGCGTGTAAAACAGAATGCGAACTCTCATCGCAGCGCGTTTCTCCTTGCTTCCTCATGCTTCCTCATACCCCTCGGCCTGAATGACTCAAAATTTGGGGTCTCATTGTTGGCGTGGTGTATTTCGCTAGCGTCACTCAAATCACTCAAAAAATACACTCATTTTGCCGGACGGGCTCGACCTGAATCACTCAAAATTTGGGGTCTCATTGTTTGCGTGGCAGTGCGCTCGCGAGCTAGGCTGTTTTTTATGCATGGATTTTAAGCATCCAGGCCGCTCGGAAGCTGCCCTGATCTTCTCGCTACATATTTTTGATAGACAGTGCGATAGCGTGCTAGGTTGTACAGCCGTTGATAAACAGCTGATTTTAAAAAAGCAAGGTATATTTCGACGTACACAAAATGATTTATAGTGGTTATAATAATTATCACCTAACCTGAACTTTTTTCGCTGCTGCATCGCTGTAGGAAACCAGTTATTACGATAAATAATATCAGTTGTTTTGTAAAAAAAAAAGTTTTTTAATTGCCTCACGCTATGTTTTTTTTTACAGGAGGACGGCTTTGCCTTATTGCTTAAATACTCACTATTACAGTGAACCATCTCTTATTTGAGAGGCAATGGGACTGTCGAATAGAGGGGTTTTCAAATTACAGAGGTTTAAAGTGAATGAAAGGTCCAAACAAACAAAAGAGAGATCATTTAGTATGCAGCCTTAACTGTTGCGATAGGAAACTGCGAACAGAATCGCTAATTTGAGCATACATCTTTCAATAACCATGGCAAATAAAAGGGACACAGATTTCAGAGGTTTCCAAATTAGAGAAACAAAATGTACTGGAAATCAAGGGACTGAGCAAAATGTTCAAATAAGAGGTTTTTCAAAGAGGTGTCAAATAAGAGAGGGTTCACTGTATATGATTTTTGTAACATTCGTTCACAGAGTGACTTTTGTTTTTTTTTCTTCCTGATTATAGCTATTGTCTAAAAGATCATTAATTCATTTATGAACAGATGCCACGAATGAAAAAAAGGGAGCACAATAATGAGATGAAAACTCATTAGTGGTTGTTGTGCTCCCATCGAAGGTGTAAAATATGTGTATTTTTGTGTATTGATTTTTTCTCATCATAAACTTTATACTCTATTATTCGAGAACAATCTGCATTAATTAAGCAATACCTCACGAAAGATATTACCTATATATCCTGTCCAATTGCTAATATATGGCTAGCGCGAGCGGACGAATTACCGCTCGCTCGTGATTCGCAGTAAGCAAAAGAGCCAGCTCGCTCGAATCGTCGCAAAGAATCATTTTGCCCATGTCTAATATCAACATCAAGTCTCGCCCACGAATATGGCGTAGGACTACAAACAGTACGCGACATTTTGAAACAAAAAAAATCAATTGCAATCTTTTGAGCGAGATTGTGATATTTGGCTGGTCCTTCCAAGAGAAAAACCATGGAGATGTCGTCGTATAAGCATCTCGATACCGCCGTTTAAACTTGGTTCAAACAAAAGGTTCAGAAGGTGTGCCCATAATCCTTGATCAAATTTGCAATGCAGACGAGACAGGGCTATACTGGAAATGTCTATCAAAACAAACACTGGTAACTAGTGCTGAAAGTTTGCACCCTTCAAAGAACCAAAAGAAAGGCTAACTGTATTGTGTTGTGCAAATGCGTCAGGAACGCATAAGATAAAACTTGTTGTGATACGGAAATCATAGAAGCCAAGACCGTTTAAAAACGTACATACGGATGATTTACCCGTTGTCTACTACAGCCAGAGAAATGCTTGGATGACCAAAGACGTGTTTACTTACTGGTTCCAAAACAAATGGGCTCCGGAAGTCAAGTCGTTGTTGGCATCAAAAGGCCTCCCTCAAAGATCGATTTTACTATTGGCTCACACCATCCATCTCACTCATAAGAGTCGCTTCTCAATACGGATGATATGTTTTCGATAAAATTTCTTCCGTTAAATGTGACCAGCCTGATTCACCAATAGATCAAGGCGTGATTAATTAATTAAAACGATTTTACCAATCAACAATATTAAATATGCCTAGACCAAGATGATCAGATGTTAGAGTTTTGGAAAAAGCTTACGATTTTGGATGCTGTATACGCTTTATCGAGTGCATGGAATAAAGTAGTGGTGGGTAATCCGGAGCTGAGGCATGGATCAACTCCGCTCTGGTGCGCAAAATATGACTCCGACTCCGGATTATAACCGGATTTGACTCCGGATCAATCCGGATCAGTCCGGATCAGTGCGGATCAGACAATTCTTGATGAGTTCATTGACTTTCAAGTAAGGCATCGAATATGTACGAAAAGGTGTAACAATTTACACGAACTGATCCGGACTGATCCGGACTCTGAGTTGATGAGTCCGAGGGTTTTCCCGTGCGCACCCCCCCCCCCCCCCCCCCGCAAAGCAGTCCGGAGCAACTCCGAGTCTAACTCAGAGGGGTACCGGAGTCGGATCGATCCGATTACAATTTGTCTGTCAAAATTGACGCCGGTCAGCTGATGCTTGGAATAAACAACATAAATAAGATTGCAAAAGCTGCAACTAACGATTCAAGTTTTCTCCATCCTACCACGTTCCATCGTTAATAGAATACGACTTCCTTGTTGACCTGTTCAATGAGTAGTTCTGCTGATTTGATCCCATTGTTTACCCAGTTCCGTTTGTTCCCCAGGTTTGATATTGCAGTCACAGCTTCTGCGGATGAGGGTTTATGCCGTCTAGCGTTATTAAAAAGGCTTAGAAATAATGCAGTCCTGAACGCGACCTTACTGCAATGTGTGGGAAGCGGCCAGGCTCCATGCCGATTCGCAACACGACGGTTTCAGGATGATCGTCTATGCTGCTCCTGTTACAGTTCCGTATCATAGGAAACAAATGTTCGTGCTGTCCCGGCTGCAGTTTTGTTCCAGTGGGGGTCGAGAATTCATGCCACTTCGGGTGCAGCTTAATTTAAGTGCTAGAGCGAAAACGAGAGATAAATGTCGTCCCGGCAGCTGCTATAGTGTTAAACAACGGCGAGGGTCCATTTCATTTATACTCGAGTCAAGTACAATATCAGAGCGAAAAGGATGTTTTGAAGCATTTGTGGTGAGTACATAAGTAATATGTGGGAATTTGTCACCTATGATCCCCTACCTATATGTGTGAGTCGAGTGCATTGCACGGCAGACAAGAGAATGTGTACAAAGGTTGATCAAGTAGGTGCTCTCAGTAGGGGTGCACGGTGCTGCTGGTGTGCGGCCCGTACAGTATGAGTATCAACATGTTTTGTACATAGTGTTTATTTATATATATTTTGTGATTGCGTAAATTGTTGTGACGAAAGTTATGAATATAACACTTTGTCAATCTCAAAAGGAAAATCGTATTTGATAAATGCTACCAAAACACAAATATATTTGAAGTTTATATCCTAATTATTATTGTTACCAGTGTTGTGAACGGTGATAGTCGTCGACATAAATTTACAAAATGATACTTTTTGAAGCATCGCATTCTAGATCCACGCATTATTCGACAATCACGGAAAAAAAATCATTTGACACGATGATATTTTCCTGCTATAATCATTAGACTTTTTGATTTTGCCGTACCTCATGTGAACTAGATCTTCATCAAAAATGGTTCCTTTTTCGTGTTTTCGCGTGAATTTCTATACTCCTGTAAGAGAACCCGTTGCCGGTCTCATGGTACAGTCGTCAACTCGTACGACTTAACAACATGCCCGTCATGGGTTCAAGCCCCAAATAGACCGTGCCACCATACGTAGGACTGACTATCCTGCTATGGGGGAAATCAATAAGTCACTGAAAGCCAACCCCACAAGTGTGTTGGCAGGCCTTGACCGGCATCGGTTGTTGAGCCAAAGAAGAAGAGAAGAAGAAGTAAGAGAACACCATTTTCCGGGTTGACTGAGTGAAAATATCAAGTGGTCTAATGGCTAAGTATATATCGATATGAACGATTGAGCAGTTCTGGCGTCTCATGAAAAATGTCAAATGACATTCATTCTACATTTTTTGCAATCATGTCATCGCAAAAGCATTGATTGTTATTGCACAAATGATTGGGAACCATGAATATCATGATCAAAAAATGATTTTGACACCCGCTTACTGCGAATATCATAAAAAAATGTCAACAATTAACAACACTAATTGTTACAACGGGCTCATTAACTCACTTTTACCTCCTTCTCCTACTCCTTGGTCAGCGATCTGACAACTCACGGACGTTCTTCTTCCATACATACACTAGTAAAAGGCGGGCAACTGGAACTCACCGGATCGGAGCAATCCGAGCATCCGGAGTCGTGTGGGTCAACCTGAACGTACAAATAGATGTAGTATGTGCAACGATTTCCTTAGATACGAGAAAGCATAAGCGATTCCGGTCCATTGGTGCAGCGAGTACGGGTTGGGTATTGAACCTATTTTGACCTGACCCAAACTCGCTGCACCAATGGGTCGGAGTCGCTTTACTTTCTTACAAGTACTAATCATTCGAGTCAACTCGAAGTCCTTAGTTCCTCGGGTTGGATTTGTTTCCGACTCCGATCTAGCACACCCGCCCCACTAGCGGATCGGAATCATTGATGATTCATGATGTGCGTTACCCTATTGCATCAAAACCCTTTACTGTAACTTAGTCTGACCTACATTAGGATACGCGAGCATTGTTTGGTACCCAGTAGTCTGGTGTGAACTGACAGGGTTGAAAGCGTTTAACCGTTACGCGGCTCTTGGGGCAATCGGGTGCTACTCTTCTCCCATATGAAATTCGGTGTCGTATGTTTGGTTTAATGATTCCCACGATCGTTGATTCTCAACCTTGATTATTAGTGGTTTGCTTGGAAATGATTGACTGTCTTTCATTGTTCTTTAGTGAGCTGAGATCGTAGATACGTGATGATCACGTGTATCCAGTCGGCGTGTCAGAACTGATTATGCACCTGATCACACGCTGGAGTTGGGCTATGGTTGCAATTGTTGGTTATTGTGTGCTGTCCCATCATGCGGCACTGTTGAATCCACAAAGATACGCCAATACTGTGGTGGCCAGCTAACGGTTTATCTCTATATGACGGTATATCTCTATTTTATACCCACGGCCAGTGTTGTTAGCGGTGACGTTCTTCGACATTAATTGCCTACTTTGACTCGATTTGAAGCTTCGCATCAGTTTTCACTCTTTCATTCTACAGTCACGTCAAAAAATGTCGTTTGTTTCGGCGACATTTTTTGGCGACATTCATTTGACTTTCATTTCGAGTGCACTAGATCTCCTTCTCCTATGTAACACTTATTTCTTTTAACCGTAGAGTTGGCAACCAGATTTACACACGTAAGTTGGCAACCGGCATAGCCGGGTATTCCACACGTTTTGATGCAAAAAATAAACGATTTCATAGGTAAACAATGCTTTCTATATTTCAATGCTGTAAGCAAGTAATGCCGACCATATATTCTCTTCTATTTCATTTATTCCTTAAGTTTTTTCATTTTGGAATCGCTTGAATTTGACTCGAAAATAAGCACAATACGAAAAGAAGAAGAAGAGAACGTTTGTAGAGGAGTAGAACATGAATGACGTTTGTAGAACATTTTGTAGAGGAGAAACGTCATTCTCCTTACAAAATGTATGGAATACCCGGGTATGCTATTGCCAACTTACGTGGTAAAGTGGTAAAGTTAAAAAATCAAAATAAAATACTTACAGGCTGTTTAAAATTACAACTTGCTCCAAAAAAAATAAATTAAAAGTTGGGAGGATACGGAACATTTCAGGTCAATAAAAGCAATAAATCAAAAGTTATTGCAGTTCGAAGTTGAAAAAATACCCGGGTATCCGGTTGCCAACTTAAGGGTTAAAAACGAGTGCTCCAGCAAGAAGACACTGATATTCGCTCTGGCCAAGTAAAATATTTAATTTTTCAGTCCCTACGATTGTTAAGGCACGAGGGAGTTCTGATTTCACAAGATGAATGTCAATTGACATTCAACTTTCATTTTTTATAGTCATGTCATCGCAAAGACCAAGATCTATTAAGGAGAACAGGTCGATGCAAAGCCCGTTGCTAGGTTGCCATTTTCAGCTCGCTTGACAGTTTATGACAAAGTGTTTACAAACAAACGGCTAATAGTTAACGCGGAAAAGTGGACGAGTTTACTATTGGAAAGATTATATTGGTTAAATTTCTTGCGGTCAATCACTTCTGGAGAATAAAAGAGAAGTAATTGCAGTTTACTCTGTATTCAGAAACATGGATAATCTTTTTCATTGTTGCCATTACGTGACCACAAACCACAAACTTTTGCAACAGTCCTGCTGGAAAACGAAATGTTTAACATGTTCAACTGGGTAAAAAGAAGTCCTATTACATTCAATTAAACACTGAGAGTAAAATGAAACATCCAATCGGCACACACTGGTACAATATGCATACCGTCCTTTACTTATACCCCGACGAATGATAAATGAAATCCTTGGATTGTATCAGTCATGGTATATAGGATTCCAATTCTTAAAATATTCTAACAGGAAATGAATGGAAAATGCTGAACAAAACTCTCATTCACTCCATAGCAACGTCCATCGCTAAAGATAAACAATGTTCACTTTACTATCAACATTTCCCATGGCTTTCTGTCAATTTACTCTAAACGCTTCGACCTGTTCTCTTTCAAGGACCTTGGCAAAGACACTGAAGGTAACCACACATATGAATGTCGGTTTTCAACAGTAGTTTCTTGGCAACAGTGAATGTGATGAACGAAAAATGATTTTGACCAGCAGCCTACTGCGAACGTCAAAAAAAAGTTCAACAGTTACATCACAGCACCCCTCGGCGGTATAACTCTTGCAGCGACATACAGGGTTTTCGAGGATTATATTGACATGTTCAGCGAGTTTTTGATTCGTTCGAGCATATAATTGACTCTTTCAGAGAGATATAGAATTGTTCGGAAGTAGGCGTTGACATGTTCGGTTATACTGTAGAGCTGATGCAGATGTCAATGGCTTTGAAACTAAAAACAATTCTGACATGGTAGCAATGGCAAAGGAGGAGGAAGATACGAGTGGATCTGAGGAAGAAGATATTGGATATTAAAAATCGACATAAAGACAACGAAAATGCATGTAGAGGGCCTTCTAACTTTATGGATCAGAAAGGTTTTCAATATTGCGTTTTGAATATTGCGACCGTTCGTAAGACTGATATCAATCAGATGATACAGTATTTCCAAAAACAATCAAAGATTACGGATTTCTTTGATCAAAATAATAATTCTACTTAACATGATAAAGCAGCGAGCATTCCGACAATACAGTAATGAATTGAACATAAATCTGAACTTGGAATGCCTGTATAAAAACAATTCTGGTGTTTTTGTTTACATTCTAGCAGAACAAACCCTTAAGTTATAAACATTTTGGGTTTCGGACCGCGCGGATAGATCCCGCACAACACAATCGAGCAGTTCATGAGCTCGCTTTCTATCTCGCTTTCCACCGAAACCGATCGAGAAAGCGAACAGAATTGTCCGAATAACCGATCGAAGCTCTTAATCGATTGAAGCGTTTACGGTATTTCGAGAGAGCGCGCTGCATGTGTTGTCTCTTTCTGACAAAAAAGCTTCGGTACGCAACTGTGTTGGCGCAAAAATGATAGTTACCGAAAAATAGTTTCACAACCACGACTTTCTCTTTCTCCCCTCCTTCCCTTTTCTCCATTCTTTCACCTCGCTTTATCATTATGGTTCTTCTTGCTCTCAACCTGCATTGAGCGAGAGGCTGACAAGTTTTTGATCGCTTTGCGCAGCGGGAAGTTACGGGATACGAGTAACTTAGGTCGTGTGAACGCAGTTGGCTTTGCGTTTGTAGTCCTCAGAAATTCAGTGACGTTAGTGAACAGAATTTCACTCTTGTTTCACGTAGAATAAGCTTGTTCTAACAGAAAGTTGTGTGGCTTTCGAAAATGGACACTTCGTTTGTACTATCGACAACGTAAATGGTTGTAAATAAAGGTAAAATAATGGAAAATATGAGCCGGGTAATTTTATACGCCATAAACGATTGACGTACCCAGATTAGGCAAAATCCCGAGGATTGCTGCAAGAGGACGGTGGTGTCTCGATAAAGAAGAGGAATGTTTCCAAAGTTCCGGCAGCCATGGATCGGCAAAAGCTCCTAAGGTATTTAAAATATGTATTGTTTTTTTGGGTGGCGATTCCGCCAAATAATAGCTGGCATCGCAAAAGAATTGGTTTAAAATTAACAGTCGTTAAAAATTAAACAAAGTAGTTAAAAATTGATAGAATTTGGCATCGCGAACGCATTGAGTTCATTTGTTAATTTTAACGACTGGTCCTATGCCGCCGTTAAACAAACGACTGTCAAGAGCGTATGCGATACAAATTAACAGTCGTTTGATTATACTGCTCGAATTTTTTCCCCGTGTTTGCCTATATGCGATATCGAGCAGTCGTTAACTGTTTTGACGATCGTTTATTTTAACAGGAATGAACAACAAATGAACTCGGTTAAACCAAATGAACTTAAAACGACTGTTAAAATGTGTTCATTTATTCGCGATGCCGGCTAATGTTTACACAAGCTTTAGTAATAACAATAAGTATTACTTAATGTTGCTTAAATCTTAGAGGCGGTTTCCAATGACCGATCGATGGTGACCGATAGTTCATTCTGTGAAATGATTCACCGATGAACAGATTTTTGGTTCATTTTTAGCCAATATTTGTCCACTGAGGAACCGTTGAAATTCATTTTTATTCATTTCAGAGTCAGTTAGTTCATTTTGGTTCATTTTTTATTCATTTCATGAAATTTTTGTTTCCTGGGTCGTGTTATACATATAACTGAAGATCAGTTTTGTTCATCAAGTTCATCGCAAACTATCGATCATCTTCGATCGTTGGTCAGAAAGGGTCTCTCGCTCTCGCGGTAATCGCTCTCTAAATTGTCGTTTCGTTTCATTAAAATGGCCTTTATGGAAGTTGAACATGAGCCTCAACTGTTCTAATATAGTTTGCCATCTTGGAGCTTCTGTTCGAAAAACTCGCCAGGAAATTACCACATTTTTGAAAGGAAACTCTTATGTTGAAAATTGACTGCACAACTTGTCTTGGACGCCACATATTGGGGATCAACTGATGATACTGATGCTCCTGATTACTCTCGTCCATCTCGTTGTATGTTCCCTCTCGTTCCCTTCGTCCTCGTGATCCTCTGTCAATTGAAACACGTCATACTCTTAATACTTTCAATGATCCTATTCTCTCCAGTTTCAGGTTGTTCAACCACTTTTACCATCTCTTTGATTTCGACTCCTCTCTCAACTCTTTCCGTAACCGTATTTTTATTCTAATTCTCTTTAATTATTCTTCTAAGTTTTCATTAAGTTTATGATAGTCTCTACGCTCTACCTATGTTTTTTTTTCTTTAATTTTTTTTTGCTAGGTCAAGACTAGTTTAGTTAGGCTTAGTTTTTCATGAATTATTTGTTTATTGTTAGGGTTTATTTAGTTTTAAGTCTGCTTTATTTAGCCTTGATGGCGGATATTGAATTAATAATGAAATGAAATGAAATGAAATATTATTGTGAACTACTAAAGGATGTTGTCATTTATACAATTGGTAATAATGCTCATTCTCACTTTAATCTTTTTAAAAACACGCGTGCGAGTTGCAGGGAATTTCATGTTTTACCAATCGTGATAGTTTTGATGAAGTATGAATAACCCTTTTTTTAATTAAATTCATTAGGAATGGTTGAGCTGAAAAATTGGTTAAAGGTACACCGTAAAATTGTTGAAAAAAAAAAAAGTTCCTAGAAATACTCAATATTTTCGAAATGTTGAACCAATTTTTTAAACAGGAGGATTTCTTCAATGAACTGGGCCAGTAACATTTGGAACTAGGTGAGATTAATTATATAAACGAAAAAAAATTTCAATACCTTAACATTTTATTTTTATTTTTTAATTTAACAGAACAATGGGATTTTATAAAAGAATATGTAGCGGCGTTTGAGCCTGTCTATATTTTTACAAAAGCCATGCAAGGCAAACACACATGATGATGATGACCACATCACTGGACGATTTTTATCGGTCATGGATGAAGACCATCTTGAAAGTCGGTTCAATTCAAGGAAATCGTTTCGTTGAACCGCTTACAAAAGCCCTTAAACCGGTTAAAATTTTAAAATAGAGCTTCATCGCTACATTGGAACGCATCCATCTATGTAAAGCTAAGGTTCAGCCATCTTCTACATCAACAACATCTAATGCTCCGAACGTGGCGCTTAATAGCTCCAGTGATTTTGATTTATATTTTACTGTACTTTACAGAGGATCATTGCCAGAACCAAATGCTGAAGAAATACAAACGAGCGCGAACAAGATTCTGCGGCAGCTTATATCGTTGGACGCAGAGGCCCATCAAAACTCGCATTTAGATGTTTGGATTTTTTGGTTATTGCGAAAATCCACTCATTCTGAACTGTATCAAGTGGCGACATTACTTTTATCAGTACCATCAAACTAGGTATCTGCGGAGCGTGCTTTTAGCGCACTTGGTTGGTTTTATCTGATAAACGGACCAGAATGAACGATGATACGTTGGAAAATATTTTGCTGATCAAGCTGAACCAGCTTAATGGAATGAGGAAGATATTTAATTATTTTAAGGGGTTTTTAATTAGGGTTCAATATTGTTACACCTAATATAATGAAAAAATATATAAATTTGTTTAAGAATAAATAAGCTCAAAACCATTAATTTTAATAAAAATTGAACTAGCCTTTATGACATAAGAATTTGATTGTGTAGGAAATCTTTTTCAATATCGGTATCATAAAATAAACATATAAGGCTGGAAATACACGAACCGAGATCGTCGCGGTACCGCGAAATTCGCGCCTTGTTTATAACAGTTTTAGACCAGGACTGTCAAATCTTCCGCGCCTCCGATCGTGCTTGTTGTTTCGTATAGATACCCAACTTCGGTATTCCTGAGATTTTCGCGGAAACGCGAAGCGCTTGTTTTTACTTTTTCTGATGAATTTGTTTGAAGAAACGAGTAGAGAAACGAGTTTCGTATTTTATTTCGCATAAACGTCAATTTTTGACAGAACGGGGTATAACTTCCCCTAAAAAAAACTTTCTGGCGACATTCCGGATACACAAACACTCTTAAACTCTTCGTTCTTTTCAATAAAATATCTTCAAATACACGTAAAATATTTCTAATTATATGCTATTCCAAATCTTAACTAATTAGAATCCATTTTGTATGTATAGTACGTATGCGTTGCTAAAAAAAGCGTACCGCTTCTATGGAAATTCATTTCAACCATTCTGTCAAAAAGGAGCTTTTTTTGTTTTCAAAATTATTTGCACATTTGTATGGGACGAGACCACCTGGTCTAAACACACTTTGGGTTAAACTTCGATTCCCTGACAACTACTGAAAAATGTGCTTTCTCTTTGTAACGTTTTTCCATACGAAGAAATATTTTTCGGCTATCCATGATATTTTTGTGATTTTTTTCAAAAACCGGTTTTTCCATACAAACGCATGCTTTTTAATTGAGCCAACAATCGACCGTCCAACTAAAAAGTGTTCATTTATTGAATTCTAACTGTAATTCAAACGCATAGGAGAAAACAGCTATGGAGCAGTGGCGTATTTATGAGTTCTGAGGCCCTACGCAAAATGATTTGGAGGCCCCCAGTTATTATTGTTTTTTTTCTATGCATCACTTTAATTTGTATTTTCCTCACTTTGCTTTTAGTATGTCTATTTCTACTTGTCGTGCTCGTCTTGCTGCGTTGGCTATCACACATCCTTGTTGACTATAACAATTTTACAGATTTTTTCTCTCAGTCAGTGATATGATCTGTTGCGTTAGTTTTTCATATAAACTTATATAAGCATTAGGTTTTTCATAGTATGAAACCAAAAGGCAAACACTTATACTTAAAAAAAATAAAGAAAAAAAGCACGTTATACGCTATCCTCAACATTGGCCAAACATATCTCGAAAATTATTCATCCGATTCAAATGATATAAACCAGGGGTCTCCAAACTACGGTCCGCGGGCCACATACGGCCCTCAAAAGCTTATAATGCGGCCCACGATGACTTTGCCAGAGTTAATAAAAATATTAAGTTATTATGATTTTTTCAAATAAAAATGTATTTTTACTTTTCTTAGATAAAAATCAAGCTTTAGTAACACGAAACTGTACAAGTATCGTTAGTATTTTGTTATACAAACGAGATTTAAACGTTCACTCATCAGTTGAAGGTAGCGTCAAATGGCCCTCAACATAGTTATTTTTGAAGCAATGCGGCCCGCGAGCTGAAAAGTTTGGAGGCCCTTGAAAAACCATTCTGAAATCTATCATTCCCTTATGGCAACCAGTAATCAGAAATTCCCTAGTAGCAACGATTGATTATTGTTATACGTGTTCCAAACTGAAGGAAAGTTATTAAAAAAACTGTTCTTTAAACAATTCAAGTTATAATAACAATCAAACTAATTTGTACATTCAAGTAAGTTTTTGAATGAATTCAAATGAATAAAAAAATGCTAGAGGGATTAAAATTTTTTAGCTCTAGCCGACCATCTTGCGTCGCAAATGCGTTTTAAATAAATTAGATGGCTCTTGAGAATTTTTAATTTATCTTGTTAAATTTCCAACGGTGTTTAGACGAAGAAACAAATGTGTATACATTTTGAATGAACATATAATACTTTACTGCTTCAGAACAATTCTCTGGCGCGAAATTCCCTACGAGGTTAAGCGAATGGTTTGTGCAGGGCACAAAAACTGCTTTGGGATTACGTTCGTTAAGGCGTGCTTGCAGTCCATTATATTTTCCTGCCATGTTTACTGCGTTGTCGAAGGACTGGCCTCGACAGTTTAAAAAATCTACTCCAAATTTATCTAAAAAGTGCAACACAACTTGATCTAAATTCACAGCATCATGTTTTTCGATTGGTATGAATCCATCAATCGTTCTACTATTTGGCCAGTCGATGATAAATATTTCATGATAAAAGTTAATTGATCGATGTGTGAGATATCTGGAGTTGAATCTAAAATTATTTTAGATCTTACTTCATCGGCAATGATTTGTATAAATTCATCGCATATGGTATGCGACAAATAACTTGTTTTTCCACTACCTGGATTTCCATATTTTTTAAATGCATTTTCAGAAACTCATCATACTCGCTCAGGTATTCCAAACATGTTAAATTATTTCCTTTTCTAACTGAATGAATTCTTACATCATGCCCACGAAAACCTAATCCTAAGCTGCAAAGAAGTTTTATAGTTGAAACGATTCTTTTAATAAACCTCTCCAATATCTTTCTTCTGTTTCTTTTTCAGCTAAAAGAAGATTGTCTATTGAATTAATTTTTGTCGATCTATTGTATAAAGTACACATAGCAGCAATCTGATCTTAATACACTTCATGTTCTCCTAAAAGCACTGTCATTGATCGCCAATTCTGTAATCCCGTGATAAATTTTGTTTTAGATTTAGAGAATAACTTGCAAGGATAGCAGTAAACGCGCTTCGTAGTTTCAGAAAACACCAACCATGTTCTTTCCTCTAATAAACTGTTAAATAAAAGCTTGTATCAATTATTCCAAGAGGTACATGTGTCGTAAAATAAATCGGTATTATCACATTTTATCATATTAATCATAATCATTATAAAATATGACCTGCCATCAACATTGCATTCTATCACAGTGATACTTTCGTGAGATGTTTTCTTCATTTCCACTCTGTGTTGATTGCAAATTTGATTGCAGTTACTAAACCTATAGTTATTGAATAACATAATATTATACTAACGATTAATCGATGAATTCACAGTGAATTAATCATAAAACTAGAGAATTTTATATTTTTTTATGAATTTGACATTTATTGGCCAATTATTCGTGCAAATCGATTAACCGGCAACCGTCGGGTCCCGAGCTGCCCGGATATCGACGTTCTACTGTAATGTAAAATGAAGCAGAATATACGAAGAAAGGAATTATTTTTTTATAAAAATATTTAAAATAGTTATTTTTGTAACACATGTAGGAACCATTGCTAGTTTTTTGAAAGAGATACTCGAATACATTATCTATAAAAAATGCAAAAAAAAACTATTTTCCTCTTTAGAAGACAAAAAGAAAATTGTAAAACTGTACTTAGAATAATATGGCATGACAGAAATAGGAAAAAATATGGATTTCAACTTTCAAACTGTTTCCAGAATCGTACACCAGTATTTCAAGGATGGTGAAGTATGGACAAGATAATTGAAAAAGTAAAAGAGGCGCACATCTCAAAAGTCTCAGTGAAGAGCAGATGAATATATGAATAAAATGGGTGGATGAAGACTGTTCCATTATGGGGGGCCCTCACGATTCTAGTCAGTTTTTTGTATGGAGTTGGACAGTTGGAGGCTGAAATCATGTAAACACTCCATACAAAACCACACAAAAAACTAGCCTACAATTTTCAGTCTAGGTTATTCTAGCCACAAAGCTAGAATTAGATTCGAGTACCTGCTTGAAAACAGGGTGTTGTTTACATTTATCCCAAGGTGCATTAAAGAGATCACGTGGTGGAATCTAGAATCAAAGTGTATGTAGTCCAGGTGGTCTCTTAGCATTTTTTATAACCAATCACTTTTTGACAGAACGAGTGAAAACTTTTGCTCCAACGAGCTTTCTGGATGCTTGACGAATACTCAAAACACTCTTAAAATCTTCATTCAGAAGCAGAAGCGATAAAAATCAGCCTTCTAATTTCATACACCTTGGGATAAGCCCACCTGTATATTATACTCACTTAGATAGCTGCTCGAAAACTGCTATACAATGCAAACAGCTGACAGGCTGAAATTTCTTCCAACGAACTTCAAACGGAAAGGGCCCCATTGTTGGATTTGTAATATTCGCCTGCAGATATGCATCCTGCAGGACTACTAATCAATGCGAAGATTAACATCATGGTAGATTACCACTGTTCCTTCGATAAGGAGCCATGATGTAAATGTAACCGTGTAATCTAATGTAACAATCGCAAGAAGCGCATGCCTGTGTTTAGGCCATATGATGCGCAGAAATAAATCCAAATGAGATTCGAGAGAAAAAGCAAATTGTTCGGAGTCGAAATTTTTTTCACATCCTCAACTCGACACAGCCCTAGAATCCTTCGGTAGTCCTTGGCGGGTAGCTACAGCTGGACACTCTTGGGCGCTCTCTGGCGCAGTTAGTCAATTTGTTCACTCCCCCCTTGGCCCCTCCTCACCCTCTCACCTTGACTCGATTAGTTCGGCAGAGTCCAACGATCAGTCGCTTCCTCTCCTTTTCCCAACCTCGAACTGATCAGTTCGGCATAGTCCAACGATCAGTCGCTACCTCCCCCTCCCTCGACTTGGTTAGTTCGGCACGTCCAACAACCAGTCAGGTTCGATTCCTTCCCTTTCCTGTGGCAATTTAGGTCGAATTTATTCACCAGTTTGTTCCTCCTTCCTCTTCCTCCATCCTTGGCCAAGTCGCGTTGGCAGTTGCACCTTCGGCCGCCCCCTCCCCTAACAATTATTCTAAAAAAATGGAAGAGAGGTGTGAGCGTAAATTTGGAGTGAAAGTTTGCTTATCCACTATTCGGAATTATTTATCGAATTTTAATTACAATTTTAAAAGAATTCATCTGATTCCATTGCGTAGAAAAAATTCTCAAAAAATTGAGTCAAAGAAAGAGTACGCAATTTGTTTTTTGGAATGGCAGGAGCAGTTAAACGATGCGAATTTTAAGTTCCTTGGCGACGTTGGATTCAACGTATCTCTGAGAAGCAAAAGAGGATGGTCTGATTCTGTAGAACCTGCAAATAAAGTTATACCAAGTATTAGAAGTCGCAACATAACAATTTGTTGTATAACGACAAGAAACGAAATTTTAGCATACGATTCTGCGGACGGTACTTTCAAGCAAAATTAATTTTTAAACCTATTTTCAAGCTGCTCTAAATACTCATGGCATAACGGAACTGATAATTTTTATGGACAACGTGGCCTTCCATAAGACCAATTTAGTGAAAATATGTGCACAAAACAATAATATCCGGCTTGAGTACATTCCACCTTACTCGCCATTTTTGAATCCAATTAAAACATGTTTGCAAAATGGAACGAAATTGTACGACTAGGTAGTCCCCAGAATCATTTAATGAAGATAATTACAGGGTTTTACAAGTCCAAATCGAATGTCAGCGAAACATTTTCTCATGGAGAAACACGTGGGATGGAGTAGTTTTTATCATTAATTCATCACTTAAAACGACCGCAATAAAAAAAAACTAGCCTTATAGGTTTGGTCCTTTTGAGCTGCATATGATTTTGTACTTACTTTGGGCACTGATCTTGTTATAATCGATAATTGCTCAATAATTCCATCTTTTCTTGATATTCATCAACTTTTTTTAGCACAACATTATGAACAAACGTTGTAAAAATGACCAAAAATGCATCCAAACTACTGCATGCACCACAACTAAAACCTCAATGTATGCTGCGATTAATCTATTGAAGCTTTTTCATCTAACTGCCAAAACTTTCCCACGCTTTTTGATCAAATGTTCTAGATGACTCGACCTCTGTATCATATAGACTTTGCTGGGATCCACCTCAGTTAACAAACAACCAGTTAAAAAAAAACATTTCAGTTAAAAAGCATCCAGTTAGCGAACACTTCCTGTATTTCCTTGCGTATTTTCCAAAATATCAAATAAATTGGGCACAGCTCTACTTTTTTCGGCATATTTGCTGTCAGTCAGTAGTTCGGCAGGTTTTGTGATTAAGAGAACACAACAGTAAAACAATGAAAGAGTGGATTTTCTATAATATTATATTGAAGATTTTATGTTTATTTAATTTATTCAAACTTGTTGGGATTTTTTAAAATCACGATAAATAATTTATTTTTCTCTTTAAATACTGTCGAAAATATGTACACAGCAAATGTTCATTTTTTATAGTTAAATGTGTTGAGCTCCTGCCGAAACTCGCAACAATAACACACTTTGGGATTGGCTGGATATTTCTTTAAAACTTGATCATAACACTACAATGCGTATTTCAACATATGCTACGACCTTTCTTCTATGAAATATCACCAATTTCGCAGTAAATAATCCAATAACTTAAGAGAAAAAAAGTGAGCCAATCGGAACCGTACTCTGTATCCGTCAGATTGTCTCTTTTCTTCAATGCCTACTTTGTTCGCAACACACATCAAAGATCAAAACTGGCAGGTAAAGGACCAAAATGGACAACATAATATTAATAGCTTAAGTACTTTTCAACACCATTCATAGGAAAGTCAGAGTGTAACACTGTTTTAAACATTTTTCTCTGAGTTTCGCTATCTCGGGACGGTCGTTACTTCGGACAACGACATCAGCAGTGAAATCCGGAGACGCATTGTGCAGGGGAATCGTGCTTACAGGGTTTCCCACGATTTATTGGTCAGTTCCCATGATTTTTTGGTGCGTTCCCACGATTTTTTGGTCGTATCCCATAGATTTTTGGTTCGTTCCCATAATTTATTGGTATTTTCCGATTGGATATCAATACAATTGGACCAAAAAATTCTGCGAAACGACCGAAAAATCGTGGGAACGCACCAACAAATATGGGAACCCACCAAAAATTGATGGGAACCGACCAATAAATCGTGGGAAACCCTGTATCACGGGCTTCACCGACTGCTGAGATCGAGAAGACTTCGAGCCCGCACGAAGCCCGAGATATATCGCACATTGATTCGCCCGGTGGTCCTCTACGGATCGTGGACCATCCGAGCGGAGGATGCAAATGCTCTGGGCATGTTTGAGCGACGCATCCTCCGGACCATCTTTGGCGCTGTGTGCGAGCATGGAGCGTGGAGGAGAAGGATGAAACACGAGCTTGCTAAGCTGAACGGCGAACCGGGCATCCTGACGGTGGTGAAAGCTGGCAGGATACGATGGCTGGGACATGGCATGAGGATGCCGGACTCATGCCCCACCAAGAAGGTGTTCGATAGCGTTCCCCAGTTCGGCATATGGCGCAAGGGAGCACAGCGAACTCGATGGCTGGAGAGAGAGAGATAGAGAGAGAGAGAGAGAGAGAGAGAGAGAGAGAGAGAGAGAGAGAGAGAGAGAGAGAGAGAGAGAGAGAGAGAGAGAGAGAGCTTGAACAATGTGTATATCGACATATAAAACTACATTTCTTGTATCAAATATCACCAATTTCACAGCAAATAATCCAATAACTTCAGAGAAAAATAATAATTTGTGAGCCAGTACTACACAGCCGACAGACTGCCTCTTTTCTTCAATGCCTACTTTGTTTGTTTAAGAGACTGAAAAAACTGGCAGCAAAGGGACAAAAATGGGCAACATAAAATTAATAATTTAAGTGCTTTTCAACACCAATTTAAGGAAAGTGAGAATGTAAAACTGCTTTAAACATTTTTGTCTGCCTATTGGCAATAATTAAAACATTTCCCGACTCGTATTCGCGTTGCGAAAATAGGAGCATAACCTACCGAAAATAGGACCAAACTGCCGAAAATAGGAACAAAAACATTGTTAGCATCTTACATTTACAAAAAAAAAATACATTTAAATCGGCAAATAGGAAATAGCACAACAAAATATGATAGTTTATCGTTGAAAATAAAGTCTCTTTCATAAAAAATGATAAATATTGTAAGTGTACAAGCAGTTTTAGTGAAACTGCTGCACAAACCTGCCCAATACAGGTACATTTACCATATCACAGACTCATATAATGTAAGTAAAAATCAGATAATGAATATAATCAAACAAATATACGTTTATTGCAAAACAAAACGTTAACAGTGAAGATAGAACACGATAGGGATTAACGAAAAGTATCAGCGCAGTCAGGCTAATCGCGGGAAGAGTGATTTAGCGAGGAAGATACATCCGTTCGTACGGAAGTGTCGAAATAGGAGGCTTTGCTAAAAGAGGAAGAAAATCGTCAGTCTTGTTATTGATCTTAGCAAGGATGGACGCAAGTGTTGGACTTACTAAAATGAAGAGGAATAATAAATAAAAATATATCGAATATCACGACAAGCAGCACTGTAGGAAATTAGAGATTTTGAAGTAACTAACCATAGTTTTTTTTCTTATAATCACCATTTTGATGCAGAATGTTAGTTATTTAGCGAGTTCATATCAAAATTTATGATCATTTAATCCAAAATGTGCCTTTTTCCGTATGTCCATAATTGGTACATCTAAAAATCGGTGTACCAAATATCATAGTACACCATGGATGGTTTGTTTATAACTGTCATTTTGGTCGCAGTGCTTAATTTACAAGCGAACAAATCGGATTTTTCGTAGTTGTCTTCACTATCTTAAATGTTAATACGCGTTTTAAACATCGTTTATCTACAAAGTGTTTGAAAATCCTATCAGTTATATCAGTCTTGAATCAGTTCAGAATCAGTCTTGAAAGACTTTCATACGAAAAAAGCGTAATCTGAAAGCCGTTCGTGTCATCATATTGCCAGTTGCACTGTAGTTTTTCTCTGATCTACAGTTAGAGCAAGTTTTAGCCAGAAGTATCTTCAAGATAGTTGGGCAATGGCTAAACCAATTCAAACAGACCACTCTGGCTTCGGTAAAGTTTCCTGTAAACGAAGTGATCCAGTAGAAACAAAGTTGTGGTGGAGCGATCGGTTCATTGTAGTTTTTGTTAGTCGCAAATCATCTGTTGAAGAGAACGGAGAACGGTGAAGAGAACGGTCATATAAATACTTGTTAATAAAACTTCTTAAGCGTTTCAAAGAACCGAGTTCCTTTAGGTTATGGGCTCCTCTGTAAAGGAAGGTGCTGGCATTCCCCAGCTGAATGGAACGAATTACGGAAAATGGCGTTTTCGAGTTTGTTTGTTTTTCGAAGCTTCAGAAGTTTGAGAGGCGCTCGACGAAGGCGTGCTCGAGGCGGTCGGAGAACCGCGGAACAAGTTTTTACGAATGGACCGGAAGGTAAACTCCTTGCTGGTTGGATTTGTTGGAGATAATTGCCTAGCCATAGTCGAAGAAAAGGAAACAACCAAGGAAATGTAGAAAACTCTTTAAGACACTTTTGCGTAGAAGTCGGGGGCAAACCAGAGGATCTTGCGCAAACGGTTGACCACGTTTTACATGCAGGAAGGATGTTCTAATCATTTGCCGTAAATCATTTTGCCGAATTCGACGACCTAGTGCGACAGTTGAAAACTGCAGGTGCGAAAATGGAAGAGAACGATTTGGTATCGCAACTTTTTTTAACGTTGCTAGATAGCTACGATCCTCTTGTGACAGCCCGTGAAATATCGAAGATAAAGACCTCTCATTAGAAATGGTAAAACATCGGTTACTAGGAGAAGAGTCTAAGCAAGTCGACAAGGTAGACTACTATGTCGAAGAAAATTCAACTGCTTTTATCTGTAGAAGTAATCAGATGAAGAAATTCAAAGGAAGATGTTACCAATGTGGAAAATAATTTCCTGTAATCGATATTTACAGGAACATGAAATAGCTGTTTTTGGTGCATTTACCCTATCTAAGTTTATGGTTTCCAAGTTGAGTGTTGTCGAGCCTACGGTCTGATTGCTACTATTCTTTTTTTCGTCATTAACCCTAACAGCCCTGCTAACAGTAATACTTACGGAATCCTAGGACACCTTTTCATATACTCTTAAATTATATTCGCTTGCAACCAATTAGGCTCTCCCTTGTTGAGAATTAGGCAGTTTGTTATAGATGTTTGGAATTACGTGATCTTACATGAAACTTTATTTTCGAACGTCAGATGCGGCGACCCATCCAATGCTGGAAGTCTTCGGCAAAAATAATATCGATTATTTTTCTCTTTGAGCAACAATTCTTTTCTGATGATTACTAATCGAAACTGAATTGTAGCCTAAAGAAAATACTGAAAAAATTAACAGAAAACTATTTTTACGCGAATGCTACTTCACATTTCTTTCGAGGAAAAAATATCACAGCACAATATTAAAGTAATGTCCTTGAAAGGTGTAAAACAGGTTGTTATAACATTCTGAACTAAAACATCTTTATTGGTATGGTATTTTCATAGTTATTGCAAAAAACATGGTAATGCACGCGCAATGTATAAATGCATTGTAAGTAAATTTACTTATTGTAATATTGAATTAGGTAATTTGGATATTGATTGTAAATATATTGTGTAAATATTAGAATTGATTTGATCAAAAACTGGCTATTTTACAAATTATAATTTGTAGTTTCACATTAAAAATAATGTTTTTTTCCTAAAAGCGGTAAACATCTTAATATTTAGTTGTGGCGTTAACATAATACTTACTAGTGATGGACGAGTCGACCTGTACCTCTGCCATCCGTAGGCGACCCGGAGTCTTTTGGGTCGACCCGAAATGTACAAGTAGGTTCAGTAGGTGTAACGACTCCGGTAGGTGCAAGAAAGCATAAGCGTCTCCGAGCCGAAGGTGTAGCGAGTTTGATTCGGGTCGGGTTTCTTGATCTTATATGAGCGTTCTGTGAGGTAGGAATGCAACATCCTAACTATTTGTTCCGAAAACCCTAATTTGGCGATCGTCTATGATGAGGTCGAAAGCAGCTTTAAGATCTGTGTAAATGGTACCCACTTGACCGCCGGAGTCGAGATTACGTTTGAGGAAACTAATAAATTTGTTAATGAGGAACGTTTGGGTACGAACCCGCGTTGGTTATCCGTAATGAAATTCGATGTAGCGGAGAGCATAGGACCGTGAAGCAGAAGCTCAAAAGCTTTTGATACCGCGCAAAATGATGTGATACCGCGATAGTTTGAAACACATGAGCGATGCCCTTTTTAAAATATTGGTACCATCCACGAGGATTTCCATAAGCGTGAGAAAATACCGGAACTAAGCGATGTATTATAGGGTAAACGTACCTATAGTGGTGGTATTGCTCTAAAATGCGTTGCCTACGATGTATTAAAAGTAATTAAGTTATTTATGTCAGAGTGAAATGTTCTCTGGATTAACAAAGGATTTAAAAGTTAAATGGGGCCATTCCGTTACTTAATGACCTAAAAATCCATGGAAATGTGTCAACATTTTTCCAATATCCTTAAGATTTCCTAACGAAACTTATATTTTTGTTAATGTTCTAAAAGACCACATAACAATGCAATTATGAGTATTTTTAAAATAATTATTATCATATGATATTTTTTATTAAAACTTACCATTGTTACATATTTTTGTAATGTTTTTTACGATAGTGCAATTATAGGCTAGCAAAATAGGCATGTGCCTATAGTGGTCTTAGATCTTCTATTTGGCGTAACGTCTTACACGGACATGCCATACCGCCGTGTATACAGGTTTTCGAGACTTAATTCATTAGCACGTAGCCGGATAGTCAATCCTTGCTAGGGGGGACGGTCCATTCTGGGCTTGAACCCATGACGGGCATGTTTACTGAGTCATTCGAGATGACGACTGTACCACGGGACCACTCTGGTGGTCATAGTTATACACATCCGTTGGGACATCCGTTCCGGGTGTGGGTGAGGACAGGACAGTCAATATTTTCATTAACCAAATTCATACGTTTTTTACGATCAATTACGAAACAAATCATTATTATCGCAGTAATCCTTGCTATTCACACGAAAACAGCTTCAATACTAAGTTATATTGATACTAGTTAAGGCCCGGTAAAATCTACCGGATGTCCTCAAATTTCGAATTATTTTCAAACTCTACACGTTGCAACAACCAAAACTCCTATTTATATTATGCGTTAATGCATTTATGGTGACAAATGTGTTAACCTTGTAACTTCCTGGACAGTTCTTACTGTACTTTGCAGAACCGTTAAATATCGATGAGGCTACTTTTGAGCCAAGTAACGCAATTTTGTAATTTTCAAACTGATACGTTCCATGCCTCTGTTGACACAAATGTATAGTTTTTTGATTATTATTTTTCAGTAGTAACCTCAACAACGTGTTCATTGAATAACGTATTGATGTGCAGTGGATTAAAAAATTAGGGTGCCGCTAATACATATACAACATGTTCAGATCCAATCCCAATTACGTACCTAAAACATACGATTTTTGAAATGCTCACTTTTGCTTCAATCCATTTTGTGTTTTTGTGCCCCTTAACTGTAAGATTGAACTATAAAAATATGATATCGCACATGGTTCGAATTTCATTTCTACTCTTTTTTTCGACTTATGTTTCATACGTTAAGTAATAGATGCTTAGAACATTTTCAATGTAAATTTCCCGGTCGCAAATTTGAAAAAGGTTTCCAAAAACGCCGTCAAAATTTCATTTTATTATTCTGAAACTGGTTTTGAAGTATTGAATGGAATTTGTATTGTGTATGAGACAATTGTTATTGTAGCGCCAAATATCAAATTTTAATAGTGAACATATACCCTCATATAACCATTTCAAATGTGTAGTTCTCATATTCCGATCTATACTGTTATAGAAAAGAATCGTTCAACACTGTTATAGCCTTTCTTGATCAATTAACTAAATTTGCGTTTACTTGTAAACTACTTGATTACTCTTCCCGCCCCACATTTTTCAGATTTTGCTTCTAGTTTGACGTGTACTTAATTATAACGTGATTGTTCTTAATCAACACCATAGTACGGTGATAGCATCACATGGTAGATATCGCCATCACTCTTGATAGATACAGTCAGAATTTTTTCAGCCCTCTTGGCACGTTACAGTAAGCATAGTTTCATTGTGGATCATTCTGCAGTTGATGCTGATCCGGCTGAACGCAGTGCGCACGGTTGTCTCACCTAACGCGCAGTATATTGCAGTCATGTTGCGCAATGAACCATCTCTCCTTTTAGTGCTTTGATCCGGGAGGACATCCTCAAATAAGTAGTTCTTATTCGTTACAATTTGCCCGCACGCGAGCAATCGTTACAAATTCAATTTTAACTTTCAAGCCATCACATCTGCCACTTTCTTGCTCGGAATTTCAGCAAGGCTTTTTAGCATATGGCCGCTTAGGGTCTCTCGACTACAGCCGCCTTTTATTGTCATGCGTTTTCCTTGTTCTGACTCAGCCAATATTGCGGAGTAGTAGA
Organism: Anopheles merus; assembly: GCF_017562075.2. NCBI lineage: Eukaryota > Metazoa > Arthropoda > Insecta > Diptera > Culicidae > Anopheles > Anopheles merus. The sequence continues at coordinate 1,428 of NW_024428351.1, read as the reverse complement.
TTTGAGGGAGTAGTAGATTTGGGGCGGTCCCGTGGTACTTGGTCATCACCTCGAACGACTCATAACATGCCCGTCATGGGTTCAAGCCCATGGACCGTCCCCTTATAGCAAGGATTGACTATCCCGCTACGTGGTAATGAATTAAGTCTCAAAAGCCTATACCAGGGGTCTCCAAACTACGGCCCGCGGGCCGCATGCGGCCCTCAAGCTCATTCAATGCGGCACGCGAGGATTGGGTTAAGGTTTCATTGAACAGCTTTCTTTTCTAACTGATTTTTTTTTTACTTTTGAAAGATGAATATCAAGATTCAATAAAAGAAAGCTGCAGAAATTTGATAGATTCAATAGTATTTTCTTATTAAAACGAGATTTGAACTTTAATTCATTCAAAGGTAGCGTTAAGGCCGCGGGGCCACGAGGCTTTCTCAAGCCGAGAAAACATTCTCAAGCACTCATTTAAGTTTCTCAAGCACTCAAAACTTTTTCTAATACGCGAGCTCGTGGCCGTCATCAATTTTTCTCACTCTGAGAAACTGATAAAGCCACTCAAGTTTTATTTGGAGCTTTAAATAGAAAATATGTTTTTGATCGCATGTTTTTTAAACTGTTACAATATAAATATTGAATACATTTTCCAAAGTGGTTATCGAAAAAGAAATAGCACAATTGCTTATATTTCAGGTAGCCGATCGCTGCATCGTCAACTTTCTCAAAGATTCTCAAAGATTCTCAAAGATTCTCAAAACCACTTTTTGTTCCGATTCGACAAACGCTGAGAACGGGGATTTCCAAAAGCACTCATGAGTGCTTGAGAAAATGAGTGTTGAGAATCCCCATGGCCCCGCGGCCTTAATGGCCCTCAACAAGGTTGATTGTGAAGCAATGCGGCCCGCGAACTGAAAAGTTTGGAGACCCCTGGCCTATACTTACGGCATGTCCGCATAGGATGTTACGCCAAATAGAAGAAGATTTGAGGGAGTGTACATGTTCGACGTCCTGGTATAGCGACGTCCTGGGTATATATTCTGTACCACACTTATCTGCTGATGACGACGGTGTATGTAGTATTCGAGATGCTTAAGCACCAATAATGAGTATGATTGGCTTTATTAACGATTCAATGAATGGAATATCAACCATTTCACAATTAAGCTATTTTGCATTTATAATGGGAAGAGGTATGAGAGGGACACGTTATCATCAGGTGGCTATTTTGCAACTTTAATTATTTTAAAAAAATCATTAAGGCCGGGCTACATTGATCGTACTCTCTGGTGTAATATCAATTTTCACTAGCGCATCTGGCGGCGGCTGGAGGAAGCTTTTTTGGTCGTCGAGTAGTTTTTCATCGTTTTTTGATGCGAAAATGGCTGAAATACTTGCACAACATATTTATCTATCATTGCATAGCTTTTACAGTCCAGTTAA
>NW_024428350.1:0-31432 GCF_017562075.2 Anopheles merus | reverse complement strand
TGTTTTTTTGCAACAAAGTAGTGTAAAATTAGAAGTGTAATTTAAACGAATCCCCTTACAAACCCTCCGTTTGCTTACTCCGTTGCTTGCTTGATCCTTCGAGAAACATACACCCGAACAAACGCACACACTGCCGGCACGGGTGTGGCTAAAATTAATAAATGAATCAAATAAAAATGATCATGATCCTCGATCATAAAACCATCAACTCAACTGTGAGTAAAAGGATAATCAATACGAATTGCTCTAGCTGGACGATCGTCCTGAAAGCGGGCGGACACACAGAGCCACACACAAACTGTTTTATAAATGCATATTCAATGCGTTGGTATAAATTGTGATAAAAACATATATCAAATTCCTCTGTTAGCTAGTTTAAGTTTTGATTCGAAACAGGATTGTCAATGCGATGAGTATAGTGTATTGAATATTGAAAAAGTATATTACAATAAAATATCAAGAATTGGTTTGAAAATGGTCTTGTAAGGTGTCAAGTTTTGTTAAATATTTTGAAAAATCTCACATTGATATATTATTGATTGTTCATGATTATCAATTTGATCTTCACAATCGTTTGAAATCACAAGAAAATGAGGTTTGTTTTGTACTTGTTGATAGCGTGTCATTTAACTGAAAGTCTAGTCACACTTTTTGATTAAATCGTAAAAATGTGTTTATCAAAAGATATTACAATGATCCATAAGCTGAGTCTTTGTTTCACACTTCAGTATTTAGCTAATGTAAGACTCCGCAAGTTTTGTATTTGTTCCTTCATTCGTTGCCAGAGGTAAAAAAGGAAGGTAAATCAACCACCTTCAACTATGAGCACCTATTTCCGCATGCCTCAGCTGACTAAACCAATAGGTATAACCACTAGGAGGGCCGTGTAACCACTTTGGAGCAACATCCAGCGAGATAGCAGTGTCGCCCATGTTCTACAAGCACCCCCGCCTTATTGTTTTTTTGCAACAAAGTAGTGTAAAATTAGAAGTGTAATTTAAACGAATCCCCCTTACAAACCCTCCGTTTGCTTACTCCGTTGCTTGCTTGATCCTTCGAGAAACATACACCCGAACAAACGCACACACTGCCCGGCACGGGTGTGGCTAAATAATAAATGAATCAAATAAAAATGATCATGATCCTCGATCATAAAACCATCAACTCAACTGTGAGTAAAAGGATAATTCAATACGAATGAAAACATTTTAAATCTGTCCTCGCGAAATATGGCATAAAGCAGAATGAGAGTGGAAAACGGCAACGCAAGAGCGCATTCTCTCGATCAAACCGAACACGAGAGAAGGAAGGACAGGAAGAGAGAATAAGCTCGTCATAGCAGGAGTACTCAACTTGTTTCACGCAAAGCAGCAAGTGTCCATACCAAATTTCCTTTGCAAAAAGGTTCATGAGCCCTGCCCGACGGCACCGTTTGCAGAGTGTGCGTGTATTCTTTCCTGCTTTCACCACGTCTCTGTGCAGCTATGTGTTGCTCTCTCGCTCTCCCTGCTGGAGTTTAGTATGTTACGCGAAACGCGTTACAACGAAAATTTATATCTATAGAAGAGGCTGAAACTTCGTCACCCCCCTCCATTCTTGCTCTGGCTGGACGATCGTCCTGAAAGCGGGCGACACACAGAGCCATACACAAACTGTTTATAAATGCAAATTCAATGCGTTGGTGTAAATTGTGATAAAAATGTATGTAAAATTCCTCTGTTTAGCTAGTTTAAGTTTTGATTCGAAACAGGATTGTCAATGCGATGAGTATATTGAATTGAATATTGAAAAAAATAATATACAATAAAATATTCAGAATGGGTTTCGAAAAATGGTCTTGTAAAGGTATCAAGTTTTGTTAAATATTTTTGAAAATATCTTACATTGAAATATTATTGATGGTCATGATTATTCATTTGATCTTCACAATCGTTTGAAATCACAAGAAAATGAGGTTTGTTTTGTACTGTTGATAGCGTGTCATTTAACTGAAGTCTAGTCACACTTTTTTGCTTATTTCGTAAACATGTTTTTATCAAAAGATATTACAACTGATCCATAAGCTGAGTCTTTGTTTCACACCTTCAGTATTTAGCTAATGTAAGACTCCGCAAGTTTTGTATTTTGTTTCCTTCATTCGTTGCCAGAGGTAAAAAAGGAAGGTAAATCAACCACCTTCAACTATGAGCACCTATTTCCGCATGCCTCAGCCTGACTAAACCAATAGGTATAACCACTAGGAGGGCCGTGTAACTCACTTTGGAGCAACATCCAGCGAGATAGCAGTGTCGCCCATGTTCTACAAGCACCCCGCCTTATGTTTTTTTTGCAACAAAGTAGTGTAAAATTAGAAGTGTAATTTAAACGAATCCCCCTTACAAACCTCCGTTTGCTTACTCCGTGCTTGCTTGATCCTTCGAGAAACATACACCCGAACAAACGCACACACTGCCCGGCACGGGTGTGGCTAAATTAATAAATGAATCAAATAAAAATGATCATGATCCTCGATCATAAAACCATCAACTCAACTGTGAGTAAAAGGATAATTCAATACGAATGAAAACATTTTAAATCTGTCCTCGCGAAATATGGCATAAAGCAGAATGAGAGTGGAAAACGGCAACGCAAGAGCGCATTCTCTCGATCAAACCGAACACGAGAGAAGGAAGGACAGGAAGAGAGAATAAGCTCGTCATAGCAGGAGTACTCAACTTGTTTCACGCAAAGCAGCAAGTGTTCCATACCAAATTTCCTTTGCAAAAGGTTCATGAGCCCTGCCCGACGGCACCGTTTGCAGCGTGTGCCGTGTATTCTTTCCTGCTTTCACCACCGTCTCTGTGCAGCTATGTGTTGCTCTCTCGCTCTCCCTGCTGGAGTTTAGTATGTTACGCGAAACGCGTTACAACGAAAATTTATATCTATAGAAGAGACTGAAACTTCGTCCCCCCTCCATTTTGCTCTGGCTGGACGATCGTCCTGAAAGCGGGCGACACACAGAGCCATACACAAACTGTTTATAAATGCAAATTCAATGCGTTGGTGTAAATTGTGATAAAAATGTATGTAAAATTCCTCTGTTTAGCTAGTTTAAGTTTTGATTCGAAACAGGATTGTCAATGCGATGAGTATATTGAATTGAATATTGAAAAAGTAATATACAATAAAATATCAAGAATTGGTTTGAAAAATGGTCTTGTAAGGGTGTCAAGTTTGTTAAATATTTTTGAAAATATCTCACATTGATATATTATTGATTGTTCATGATTATCAATTTGATCTTCACAATCGTTTGAAATCATAAGAAAATGAGGTTTGTTTTGTACTTGTTGATAGCGTGTCATTTAACAGAAAGTCTAGTCACACTTTTTGATTAAATCGTAAAATATGTTTTTATCAAAAGACATTACAACTGATCCATAAGCTGAGTCTTTGTTTCACACCTTCAGTATTTAGCTAATGTAAGACTCCGCAAGTTTTTGTATTTTGTTTCCTTCATTCGTTGCCAGAGGTAAAAAAGGAAGGTAAATCAACCACCTTCAACTATGAGCACCTATTTCCGCATGCCTCAGCCTGACTAAACCAATAGGTATAACCACTAGGAGGGCCGTGTAACCACTTTGGAGCAACATCCAGCGAGATAGCAGTGTCGCCCATGTTCATACAAGCATCTTCGCCTTATTGTTTTTTTGCAACAAAGTAGTGTAGAATTAGAAGTGTAACTTAAACGAATCCCCTTACAACCCCTCCGTTGGTTACTTCGTTGCTCGCTTGATCCTTCGAGAAACATACACCCGAACAAACGCACACACTGCCCGGCACGGGTGTGGCTAAATTAATAAATGAATCAAATACAAATGATCATGATCCTCAATCATAAAACCATCAACTCAACTGTGAGTAAAAGGATAATTCAATACGAATTGCTCTAGCTGGACGATCGTCCTGAAAGCGGGCGACACACAGAGCCACACACAAACTGTTTTATAAATGCATATTCAATGCGTTGGTATAAATTGTGATAAAAACATATCAAAATTCCTCTGTTTAGCTAGTTTAAGTTTTGATTCGAAACAGGATTGTCAATGCGATGAGTATATTGTATTGAATATTGAAAAAGTAATATACAATAAAATATCAAGAATTGGTTTGAAAAATGGTCTTGTAAGGGTGTCAAGTTTTGTTAAATATTTTGAAAATATCTCACATTGATATATTATTGATGTTCATGATTATCAATTTGATCTTCACAATCATTTGAAATCATAAGAAAATGAGGTTTGTTTTATACTTGTTGATAGCGTGTCATTTAACAGAAAGTCTAGTCACACTTTTTGATTAAATCGTAAAATATGTTTTTATCAAAAGATATTACAACTGATCCATAAGCTGAGTCTTTGTTTCACACCTTCAGTATTTAGCTAATGTAAGACTCCGCAAGTTTTTGTATTTTGTTTCCTTCATTCGTTGCCAGAGGTAAAAAAGGAAGGTAAATCAACCACCTTCAACTATGAGCACCTATTTCCGCATGCCTCAGCCTGACTAAACCAATAGGTATAACCACTAGGAGGGCCGTGTAACCACTTTGGAGCAACATCCAGCGAGATAGCAGTGTCGCCCATGTTCTACAAGCACCCCGCCTTATTGTTTTTTTTGCAACAAAGTAGTGTAAAATTAGAAGTGTAATTTAAACGAATCCCCTTACAAACCTCCGTTTGCTTACTCCGTTGCTTGCTTGATCCTTCGAGAAACATACACCCGAACAAACGCACACACTGCCCGGCACGGGTGTGGCTAAATTAATAAATGAATCAAATAAAAATGATCATGATCCTCGATCATAAAACCATCAACTCAACTGTGAGTAAAAGGATAATTCAATACGAATGAAAACATTTTAAATCTGTCCTCGCGAAATATGGCACAAAGCAGAATGAGAGTGGAAAAACGGCAACGCAAGAGCGCATTCTCTCGATCAAACCGAACACGAGAGAAGGAAGGACAGGAAGAGAGAATAAGCTCGTCATAGCAGGAGTACTCAACTTGTTTCACGCAAAGCAGCAAGTGTTCCATACCAAATTTCCTTTGCAAAAAGGTTCATGAGCCCTGCCCGACGGCACCGTTTGCAGCGTGTGCCGTGTATTCTTTCCTGCTTTCACCACCGTCTCTGTGCAGCTATGTGTTGCTCTCTCGCTCTCCCTGCTGGAGTTTAGTATGTTACGCGAAACGCGTTACAACGAAAATTTATATCTATAGAAGAGGCTGAAACTTCGTCACCCCCCTCCATTCTTGCTCTGGCTGGACGATCGCCCTGAAAGCGGGCGACACACAGAGCCATAGACACAATTGTTTTATAAATGCAAATTCAATGCGTTGGTATAAATTGTGATAAAAAATACATCAAATTCCTCTGTTTAGCTAGTTCAAGTTTTGATTCGAAACAGGATTGTCAATGCGATGAGTATATTGAATTGAATATTGAAAAAATAATATACAATAAAATATTCAGAATGGGTTTCGAAAAATGGTCTTGTAAAGGTATCAAGTTTTGTTAAATATTTTTGAAAATATCTTACATTGAAATATTATTGATTGGTCATGATTATTCATTTGATCTTCACAATCGTTTGAAATCACAAGAAAATGAGGTTTGTTTTGTACTTGTTGATAGCGTGTCATTTAACTGAAAGTCTAATCACACTGTTTTTAAAAATAAAAGTAAAAATTTCGGAAAATTTCATCTCACCGATTCGCTCGAAAGGTGTTTTTTGGGTAGATTGGACAATTCTCAGACTATTTTACACATATACATTTTTGAGCTATCTCTTACCATTTCCGAGATATTGAGGGTTAAAGTTTGTAAACAAACATTTTCAAAACGTCATAACTTCCGAACCATTTAAGCTACAAAACACGCAAGGTATGTATTGGAAAGGTCTGGCCGAGATCTACAATCGCTCCATACAGTGTAACCACTTTGGAGCAACATCCAGCGAGATAGCAGTGTCGCCCATGTTCTACAACCACCCCCGCCTTATTGTTTTTTTTGCAACAAAGTAGTGTAAAATTAGAAGTGTAATTTAAACGAATCCCCTTACAAACCCTCCGTTTGCTTACTCCGTTGCTTGCTTGATCCTTCGAGAAACATACACCCGAACAAACGCACACACTGCCCGGCACGGGTGTGGCTAAATTAATAAATGAATCAAATAAAAATGATCATGATCCTCGATCATACAACCATCAACTCAACTGTGAGTAAAAGGATAATTCAATACGAATGAAAACATTTTAAATCTGTCCTCGCGAAATATGGCACAAAGCAGAATGAGAGTGAAAAACGGCAACGCAAGAGCGCATTCTATCGTTCAAACCGAACACGAGAGAAGGAAGGACAGGAAGCGAGAATAAGCTCGTCATAGCAGGAGTACTCAACTTATTTCACGCAAAGCAGCAAGTGTTCCATACCAAATTTCCTTTGCAAAAAGGTTCATGAGCCCTGCCCGACGGCACCGTTTGCAGCGTGTGCCGTGTATTCTTTCCTGCTTTCACCACCGTCTCTGTGCAGCTATGTGTTGCTCTCTCGCTCTCCCTGCTGGAGTTTAGTATGTTACGCGAAACGCGTTACAACGAAAATTTATATCCATAGAAGAGGCTGAAACTTCGTCACCCCCCTCCATTCTTGCTCTGGCTGGACGATCGCCCTGAAAGCGGGCGACACACAGAGCCATAGACAAATTGTTTTATAAATGCAAATTCAATGCGTTGGTATAAATTGTGATAAAAATATACATCAAATTCCTCTGTTTAGCTAGTTCAAGTTTTGATTCGAAACAGGATTGTCAATGCGATGAGTATATTGAATTGAATATTGAAAAAATAATATACAATAAAATATTCAGAATGGGTTTCGAAAAATGGTCTTGTAAAGGTATCAAGTTTTGTTAAATATTTTTGAAAATATCTTACATTGAAATATTATTGATTGGTCATGATTATTCATTTGATCTTCACAATCGTTTGAAATCACAAGAAAATGAGGTTTGTTTTGTACTTGTTGATAGCGTGTCATTTAACTGAAAGTCTAGTCACACTTTTTTGCTTATTTCGTAAAACATGTTTTTATCAAAAGATATTACAACTGATCCATAAGCTGAGTCTTTGTTTCACACCTTCAGTATTTAGCTAATGTAAGACTCCGCAAGTTTTTGTATTTTGTTTCCTTCATTCGTTGCCAGAGGTAAAAAAGGAAGGTAAATCAACCACCTTCAACTATGAGCACCTATTTCCGCATGCCTCAGCCTGACTAAACCAATAGGTATAACCACTAGGAGGGCCGTGTAACCACTTTGGAGCAACATCCAGCGAGATAGCAGTGTCGCCCATGTTCATACAAGCATCTTCGCCTTATTGTTTTTTTGCAACAAAGTAGTGTAGAATTAGAAGTGTAACTTAAACGAATCCCCCTTACAACCCCTCCGTTTGGTTACTTCGTTGCTCGCTTGATCCTTCGAGAAACATACACCCGAACAAACGCACACACTGCCCGGCACGGGTGTGGCTAAATTAATAAATGAATCAAATACAAATGATCATGATCCTCAATCATAAAACCATCAACTCAACTGTGAGTAAAAGGATAATTCAATACGAATTGCTCTAGCTGGACGATCGTCCTGAAAGCGGGCGACACACAGAGCCACACACAAACTGTTTTATAAATGCAAATTCAATGCGTTGGTGTAAATTGTGATAAAAACATATATCAAATTCCTCTGTTTAGCTAGTTTAAGTTTTGATTCGAAACAGGATTGTCAATGCGATGAGTATATTGAATTGAATATTGAAAAAATAATATACAATAAAATATCAAGAATTGGTTTGAAAAATGGTCTTGTAAGGGTGTCAAGTTTTGTTAAATATTTTTGAAAATATCTCACATTGATATATTATTGATTGTTCATGATTATCAATTTGATCTTCACAATCGTTTGAAATCATAAGAAAATGAGGTTTGTTTTGTACTTGTTGATAGCGTGTCATTTAACTGAGAGTCTAATCATACTTTTTGATTATATCGTAAAATATGTTTTTATCAAAAGATATTACAACTGATCCATAAGCTGAGTCTTTGTTTCACACCTTCAGTATTTAGCTAATGTAAGACTCCGCAAGTTTTTGTATTTTGTTTCCTTCATTCGTTGCCAGAGGTTAAAAAGGAAGGTAAATCAACCACCTTCAACTATGAGCACCTATTTCCGCATGCCTCAGCCTGACTAAACCAATAGGTATAACCACTAGGAGGGCCGTGTAACCACTTTGGAGCAACATCCAGCGAGATAGCAGTGTCAATACTAAATTAAAGTTGTTTTATGTGTCATATTCTCAATTGTGTCATAGAAAATTAGAAAGATTGTAAATGAATGAACGAGATCTTGTTTGAAATCTTGTTTTCAAAAAAACATCTTGTTGTTTGAAATCTTGTTCATCTTACAACTGAATCAATGGCGATGGTGGAAATGGCTAATTAATCGATGAGGGAGAGAAGTGATTGTGTATTTGTTTTCTCTCTGTACCAATTGTTGTAATAAAAGTGAATATGTAAGTATTTTTTATTGTAATTCTTCTAGTTTTTAAAGTATTAAATGGCAAACCAAAAATGGTAGTGATCGATCAACAAGAACCAACAATTATTTTTTAAACATGATTGCTGCAAATTTATGTAAGCATCGAAAACAAATGACAAAACAAAAATGAATAGAGGGTGGTATTTTCTTATTTTGAAATGTTTTTTTTCTGCAAAAAACGTATCCAAAACCTTTGGAACATTATCGGTAGCACAGTGCATTATTCATTAAAAAAGCAAGCACATTATAAATCTCGTCCTTAACGCCTGAAAGTAGTCTATCGACCTTGCAAGAAAAATCGGTGTTCGTTGTATGACGCCCGAAGTTATGCACTAAACATGTTACGGTAAAAGGAATACAGTCTGTTCCCGAGTTACGCGTTTCTCGACTTACGCGGATTCGGAGATACGCGGTTTACTAATTTTGACAGATTAAATGTCAAATCAGTACAATTTGCTTCAAGTTCGTTATAAAATGAATTTTTGCTAACAAATTGAAACCGCTTAAAAGCCAAAAATATTACAATTTTCTGCACGAATCATATCAAATAAATGATAATGTGTATAAAAGTACTAAGTTAAATAGAAAACACCGGGTAATCAATTGTATTCTAGTCAAAAAACGTGAAATCCGGCATACGCGGATATTCGAGATGCGCGGATTCGTCGGGAACGCAGAAACCGCGTTACTCGGGAACAGACTGTTATTTTGATTATGCACAAAGTTATCCTTCCATAAATTATTAAAATACAATAAAGGTGTACAGCCGTACACTTTTTTTCGACAGCGTTGGATAAATTATATGCATTATTTAATTTGCAAGGGAGACTTTTCAAGAACCTTGGGACAGCTATTTATCAAACACGCATATGTATACATTCAATTTAACTTGGGGTTATCTTTAATTTCGTGATACTTCTTTAAACAAATGTATCCAGAATTATATGAAAATACAAATAAATGAAAAATAATCACATATATAACACTATATAAACAAATAAAAATACATATAAAAAAATATAACATTTCATCTCACCGATTCGCTCGAAAGGTGTTTTTTGGATAGATTCGACAATTCGAAGACTTTTTTACGGATATACATTTAACAGCTATCTCTTACCGTTTCCGAGATATTGAGGGTTAAAGTTTGTAAACAAACATTTTCTAAACGTCATAAATCCCGAACCATTTAAGCTTCCAAAAACGAAAAGAATGTTTAAGAAAATTATTGAAGTGGTCTACAAGATCTGTACATAGGTTTAAAGATTGGACGTTTTGGTAGCCTAGTAAATGGCCTCTGAATGCAATGTACTCGGGAAAACCTGTCAATTAGAGCATGTGTATAAAGGGTAATATGACCCATTAGGAAACTTTTTCATCGCCAAGATCCTTGTTATTGTGTCCCAGGGCTTTGGTTTGCTTATTCATGAAGCCCCAATGACATAAGAACGATAATGGATGACCTTGCATTTTCGTCAAAATTTCAAGCATGGCCATAGGGACGGGTGAGAAAGCTCAAGTGATGTAGTTGAATGTTCCTTCAAATGGCCATAACTTCGTAACCATGTGACCTAGCGTGATGATTAAGACAGTTTTGGAAAGGTATTGAAGTAGTCTACAAGATCTGTACATAGGTTTAAAGATTGGACTTATTGGTAGTCTAGTAAATGCCCTCTGAATGCAATGTACTCGGGAAAACCTGTCAATTAGAGCATGTATATAAAGGGTAATATGACCCATTATGAAACTTTTTCATCGCCAAGATCCTTGTTATTGTGTCCCAGGGCTTTGGTTTGCTTATTCATGAAGCCCCAATGACATAAGAACGATAATGGATGACCTTGCATTTTCGTCAAAATTTCAAGCATGGCCATGGGGACGGGTGAGAAAGCTCAAGTGATGTAGTTGAATGTTCCTTCAAATGGCCATAACTTCGTAACCATGTGTCCAAGCGTGATGATTAAGACAGTTTTGGAAAGGCATTGAAGTGGTCTACAAGATCTGTACATAGGTTTAAAGATTGGACTTATTGGTAGTCTAGTAAATGCCCTCTGAATGCATTGTACTCGGGAAAACCTGTCAATTAGAGCATGTGTATAAAGGGTAATATGACCCATTATGAAACTTTTTCATCGCCAAGATCCTTGTTATTGTGTCCCAGGGCTTTGGTTTGCTTATTCATGAAGCCCCAATGACATAAGAACGATAATGGATGACCTTGCATTTTCGTCAAAATTTCAAGCATGGCCATAAGGACGGGTGAGAAAGCTCAAGTGATGTAGTTGAATGTTCCTTCAAATGGCCATAACTTCGTAACCATGTGTCCTAGCGTGATGATTAAGACAGTTTTGGAAAGGCATTGAAGGGTCTACAAGATCTGTACATAGGTTTAAAGATTGGACTTATTGGTAGTCTAGTAAATGCCCTCTGAATGCATTGTACTCGGGAAAACCTGTCAATTAGAGCATGTGTATAAAGGGTAATATGACCCATTATGAAACTTTTTCATCGCCAAGATCCTTGTTATTGTGTCCCAGGGCTTTGGTTTGCTTATTCATGAAGCCCCAATGACATAAGAACGATAATGGATGACCTTGCATTTTCGTCAAAATTTCAAGCATGGCCATGGGGACGGGTGAGAAAGCTCAAGTGATGTAGTTGAATGTTCCTTCAAATGGCCATAACTTCGTAACCATGTGTCCTAGCGTGATGATTAAGACAGTTTTGGAAAGGCATTGAAGTGGTCTACAAGAACTGTACATAGGTGTAAAGATTGGACTTATTGGTAGTCTAGTAAATGGCCTCTGAATGCATTGTATTCGGGAAATCCTGTCAATTAGAGCATGTGTATAAAGGGTAATATGACCCATTATGAAACTTTTTCATCGCCAAGATCCTTGTTATTGTGTCCCAGGGCTTTGGTTTGCTTATTCATGAAGCCCCAATGACATAAGAACGATAATGGATGACCTTGCATTTTCGTCAAAATTTCAAGCATGGCCATGGGGACGGGTGAGAAAGCTCAAGTGATGTAGTTGAATGTTCCTTCAAATGGCCATAACTTCGTAACCATGTGTCCTAGCGTGATGATTAAGACAGTTTTGGAAAGGCATTGAAGGGTCTACAAGATCTGTACATAGGTTGAAAGATTGGACTTATTGGTAGTCTAGTAAATGCCCTCTGAATGCATTGTACTCGGGAAAACCTGTCAATTAGAGCATGTGTATAAAGGGTAATATGACCCATTATGAAACTTTTTCATCGCCAAGATCCTTGTTATTGTGTCCCAGGGCTTTGGTTTGCTTATTCATGAAGCCCCAATGACATAAGAACGATAATGGATGACCTTGCATTTTCGTCAAAATTTCAAGCATGGCCATGGGGACGGGTGAGAAAGCTCAAGTGATGTAGTTGAATGTTCCTTCAAATGGCCATAACTTCGTAACCATGTGTCCTAGCGTGATGATTAAGACAGTTTTGGAAAGGCATTGAAGTGGTCTACAAGATCTGTACATAGGTTTAAAGATTGGACTTATTGGTAGTCTAGTAAATGCCCTCTGAATGCATTGTACTCGGGAAAACCTGTCAATTAGAGCATGTGTATAAAGGGTAATATGACCCATTATGAAACTTTTTCATCGCCAAGATCCTTGTTATTGTGTCCCAGGGCTTTGGTTTGCTTATTCATGAAGCCCCAATGACATAAGAACGATAATGGATGACCTTGCATTTTCGTCAAAATTTCAAGCATGGCCATGGGGACGGGTGAGAAAGCTCAAGTGATGTAGTTGAATGTTCCTTCAAATGGCCATAACTTCGTAACCATGTGTCCTAGCGTGATGATTAAGACAGTTTTGGAAAGGCATTGAAGTGGTCTACAAGATCTGTACATAGGTTTAAAGATTGTACATAGGTTTAAAGATTGGACTTATTGGTAGTCTAGTAAATGCCCTCTGAATGCATTGTACTCGGGAAAACCTGTCAGTTAGAGCATGTGTATAAAGGGTAATATGACCCATTATGAAACTTTTTCATCGCCAAGATCCTTGTTATTGTGTCCCAGGGCTTTGGTTTGCTTATTCATGAAGCCCCAATGACATAAGAACGATAATGGATGACCTTGCATTTTCGTCAAAATTTCAAGCATGGCCATGGGGACGGGTGAGAAAGCTCAAGTGATGTAGTTGAATGTTCCTTCAAATGGCCATAACTTCGTAACCATGTGTCCTAGCGTGATGATTAAGACAGTTTTGGAAAGGCATTGAAGTGGTCTACAAGATCTGTACATAGGTTTAAAGATTGGACTTATTGGTAGTCTAGTAAATGCCCTCTGAATGCATTGTACTCGGGAAAACCTGTCAATTAGAGCATGTGTATAAAGGGTAATATGACCCATTATGAAACTTTTTCATCGCCAAGATCCTTGTTATTGTGTCCCAGGGCTTTGGTTTGCTTATTCATGAAGCCCCAATGACATAAGAACGATAATGGATGACCTTGCATTTTCGTCAAAATTTCAAGCATGGCCATAAGGACGGGTGAGAAAGCTCAAGTGATGTAGTTGAATGTTCCTTCAAATGGCCATAACTTCGTAACCATGTGTCCTAGCGTGATGATTAAGACAGTTTTGGAAAGGCATTGAAGTGGTCTACAAGATCTGTACATAGGTTGAAAGATTGGACTTATTGGTAGTCTAGTAAATGCCCTCTGAATGCATTGTACTCGGGAAAACCTGTCAATTAGAGCATGTGTATAAAGGGTAATATGACCCATTATGAAACTTTTTCATCGCCAAGATCCTTGTTATTGTGTCCCAGGGCTTTGGTTTGCTTATTCATGAAGCCCCAATGACATAAGAACGATAATGGATGACCTTGCATTTTCGTCAAAATTTCAAGCATGGCCATGGGGACGGGTGAGAAGGTCAAGTGATGTAGTTGAATGTTCCTTCAAATGGCCATAACTTCGTAACCATGTGTCCTAGCGTGATGATTAAGACAGTTTTGGAAAGGCATTGAAGTTGTCTACAAGATCTGTACATAGGTTTAAAGATTGGACTTATTGGTAGCCTAGTAAATGGCCTCTGAATGCATTGCACTGGGAAAACCTATCAATTAAATAATGTGTTTAAAGGGTAATATGACCCATTATGAAACTTTTTCATCGCCAAGATCCTTGTTATTGTGTCCCAGGGCTTTGGTTTGCTTATTCATGAAGCCCCAATGACATAAGAACGATAATGGATGACCTTGCATTTTCGTCAAAATTTCAAGCATGGCCATAAGGACGGGTGAGAAAGCTCAAGTGATGTAGTTGAATGTTCCTTCAAATGGCCATAACTTCGTAACCATGTGTCCTAGCGTGATGATTAAGACAGTTTTGGAAAGGCATTGAAGTGGTCTACAAGATCTGTACATAGGTTTAAAGATTGGACTTATTGGTAGTCTAGTAAATGGCCTCTGAATGCATTGTACTCGGGAAAACCTGTCAATTAGAGCATGTGTATAAAGGGTAATATGACCCATTATGAAACTTTTTCATCGCCAAGATCCTTGTTATTGTGTCCCAGGGCTTTGGTTTGCTTATTCATGAAGCCCCAATGACATAAGAACGATAATGGATGACCTTGCATTTTCGTCAAAATTTCAAGCATGGCCATAAGGACGGGTGAGAAAGCTCAAGTGATGTAGTTGAATGTTCCTTCAAATGGCCATAACTTCGTAACCTTGTGTCCTAGCGTGATGATTAAGACAGTTTTGGAAAGGCATTGAAGTGGTCTACAAGATCTGTACATAGGTTTAAAGATTGGACTTATTGGTAGCCTAGTAAATGGCCTCTGAATGCATTGTACTCGGGAAAACCTGTCAATTAGAGCATGTGTATAAAGGGTAATATGACCCATTATGAAACTTTTTCATCGCCAAGATCCTTGTTATTGTGTCCCAGGGCTTTGGTTTGCTTATTCATGAAGCCCCAATGACATAAGAACGATAATGGATGACCTTGCATTTTCGTCAAAATTTCAAGCATGGCCATGGGGACGGGTGAGAAAGCTCAAGTGATGTAGTTGAATGTTCCTTCAAATGGCCATAACTTCGTAACCATGTGTCCTAGCGTGATGATTAAGACAGTTTTGGAAAGGTATTGAAGTGGTCTACAAGATCTGTACATAGGTTTAAAGATTGGACGTTTTGGTAGTCTAGTAAATGGCCTCTGAATGCATTGTACTCGGGAAAACCTGTCAATTAGAGCATGTGTATAAAGGGTAATATGACCCATTATGAAACTTTTTCATCGCCAAGATCCTTGTTATTGTGTCCCAGGGCTTTGGTTTGCTTATTCATGAAGCCCCAATGACATAAGAACGATAATGGATGACCTTGCATTTTCGTCAAAATTTCAAGCATGGCCATTTGGACGGGTGAGAAAGCTCAAGTGATGTAGTTGAATGTTCCTTCAAATGGCCATAACTTCGTAACCATGTGTCCTAGCGTGATGATTAAGACAGTTTTGGAAAGGCATTGAAGTGGTCTACAAGATCTGTACATAGGTTTAAAGATTGGACTTATTGGTAGTCTAGTAAATGGCCTCTGAATGCATTGTACTCGGGAAAACCTGTCAATTAGAGCATGTGTATAAAGGGTAATATGACCCATTATGAAACTTTTTCATCGCCAAGATCCTTGTTATTGTGTCCCAGGGCTTTGGTTTGCTTATTCATGAAGCCCCAATGACATAAGAACGATAATGGATGACCTTGCATTTTCGTCAAAATTTCAAGCATGGCCATAAGGACGGGTGAGAAAGCTCAAGTGATGTAGTTGAATGTTCCTTCAAATGGCCATAACTTCGTAACCATGTGTCCTAGCGTGATGATTAAGACAGTTTTGGAAAGGCATTGAAGTGGTCTACAAGATCTGTACATAGGTTTAAAGATTGGACTTATTGGTAGTCTAGTAAATGCCCTCTGAATGCATTGTACTCGGGAAAACCTGTCAATTAGAGCATGTGTTTAAAGGGTAATATGACCCATTATGAAACTTTTTCATCGCCAAGATCCTTGTTATTGTGTCCCAGGGCTTTGGTTTGCTTATTCATGAAGCCCCAATGACATAAGAACGATAATGGATGACCTTGCATTTTCGTCAAAATTTCAAGCATGGCCATGGGGACGGGTGAGAAAGCTCAAGTGATGTAGTTGAATGTTCCTTCAAATGGCCATAACTTCGTAACCATGTGTCCTAGCGTGATGATTAAGACAGTTTTGGAAAGGTATTGAAGTGGTCTACAAGATCTGTACATAGGTTTAAAGATTGGACTTATTGGTAGTCTAGTAAATGCCCTCTGAATGCATTGTACTCGGGAAAACCTGTCAATTAGAGCATGTGTATAAAGGGTAATATGACCCATTATGAAACTTTTTCATCGCCAAGATCCTTGTTATTGTGTCCCAGGGCTTTGGTTTGCTTATTCATGAAGCCCCAATGACATAAGAACGATAATGGATGACCTTGCATTTTCGTCAAAATTTCAAGCATGGCCATAAGGACGGGTGAGAAAGCTCAAGTGATGTAGTTGAATGTTCCTTCAAATGGCCATAACTTCGTAACCATGTGTCCTAGCGTGATGATTAAGACAGTTTTGGAAAGGCATTGAAGTGGTCTACAAGATCTGTACATAGGTTTAAAGATTGGACTTATTGGTAGTCTAGTAAATGCCCTCTGAATGCATTGTACTCGGGAAAACCTGTCAATTAGAGCATGTGTATAAAGGGTAATATGACCCATTATGAAACTTTTTCATCGCCAAGATCCTTGTTATTGTGTCCCAGGGCTTTGGTTTGCTTATTCATGAAGCCCCAATGACATAAGAACGATAATGGATGACCTTGCATTTTCGTCAAAATTTCAAGCATGGCCATAAGGACGGGTGAGAAAGCTCAAGTGATGTAGTTGAATGTTCCTTCAAATGGCTATAACTTCGTAACCATGTGTCCTAGCGTGATGATTAAGACAGTTTTGGAAAGGCATTGAAGTGGTCTACAAGATCTGTACATAGGTTTAAAGATTGGACTTATTGGTAGTCTAGTAAATGCCCTCTGAATGCATTGTACTCGGGAAAACCTGTCAATTAGAGCATGTGTATAAAGGGTAATATGACCCATTATGAAACTTTTTCATCGCCAAGATCCTTGTTATTGTGTCCCAGGGCTTTGGTTTGCTTATTCATGAAGCCCCAATGACATAAGAACGATAATGGATGACCTTGCATTTTCGTCAAAATTTCAAGCATGGCCATGGGGACGGGTGAGAAAGCTCAAGTGATGTAGTTGAATGTTCCTTCAAATGGCCATAACTTCGTAACCATGTGTCCTAGCGTGATGATTAAGACAGTTTTGGAAAGGTATTGAAGTGGTCTACAAGATCTGTACATAGGTTTAAAGATTGGACTTATTGGTAGTCTAGTAAATGCCCTCTGAATGCATTGTACTCGGGAAAACCTGTCAATTAGAGCATGTGTTAAAGGGTAATATGACCCATTATGAAACTTTTTCATCGCCAAGATCCTTGTTATTGTGTCCCAGGGCTTTGGTTTGCTTATTCATGAAGCCCCAATGACATAAGAACGATAATGGATGACCTTGCATTTTCGTCAAAATTTCAAGCATGGCCATGGGGACGGGTGAGAAAGCTCAAGTGATGTAGTTGAATGTTCCTTCAAATGGCCATAACTTCGTAACCATGTGTCCTAGCGTGATGATTAAGACAGTTTTGGAAAGGTATTGAAGTGGTCTACAAGATCTGTACATAGGTTTAAAGATTGGACTTATTGGTAGTCTAGTAAATGCCCTCTGAATGCATTGTACTCGGGAAAACCTGTCAATTAGAGCATGTGTATAAAGGGTAATATGACCCATTATGAAACTTTTTCATCGCCAAGATCCTTGTTATTGTGTCCCAGGGCTTTGGTTTGCTTATTCATGAAGCCCCAATGACATAAGAACGATAATGGATGACCTTGCATTTTCGTCAAAATTTCAAGCATGGCCATAAGGACGGGTGAGAAAGCTCAAGTGATGTAGTTGAATGTTCCTTCAAATGGCCATAACTTCGTAACCATGTGTCCTAGCGTGATGATTAAGACAGTTTTGGAAAGGTATTGAAGTGGTCTACAAGATCTGTACATAGGTTTAAAGATTGGACTTATTGGTAGTCTAGTAAATGCCCTCTGAATGCATTGTACTCGGGAAAACCTGTCAATTAGAGCATGTGTATAAAGGGTAATATGACCCATTATGAAACTTTTTCATCGCCAAGATCCTTGTTATTGTGTCCCAGGGCTTTGGTTTGCTTATTCATGAAGCCCCAATGACATAAGAACGATAATGGATGACCTTGCATTTTCGTCAAAATTTCAAGTATGGCCATAGGGACGGGTGAGAAAGCTCAAGTGATGTAGTTGAATGTTCCTTCAAATGGCCATAACTTCGTAACCATGTGTCCTAGCGTGATGATTAAGACAGTTTTGGAAAGGCATTGAAGTGGTCTACAAGATCTGTACATAGGTTTAAAGATTGGACTTATTGGTAGTCTAGTAAATGCCCTCTGAATGCATTGTACTCGGGAAAACCTGTCAATTAGAGCATGTGTATAAAGGGTAATATGACCCATTATGAAACTTTTTCATCGCCAAGATCCTTGTTATTGTGTCCCAGGACTTTGGTTTGCTTATTCATGAAGCCCTAATGACATAAGAACGATAATGGATGACCTTGCATTTTCGTCAAAATTTCAAGCATGGCCATGGGGACGGGTGAGAAAGCTCAAGTGATGTAGTTGAATGTTCCTTCAAATGGCCATAACTTCGTAACCATGTGTCCTAGCGTGATGATTAAGACAGTTTTGGAAAGGCATTGAAGTGGTCTACAAGATCTGTACATAGGTTTAAAGATTGGACTTATTGGTAGTCTAGTAAATGCCCTCTGAATGCATTGTACTCGGGAAAACCTGTCAATTAGAGCATGTGTATAAAGGGTAATATGACCCATTATGAAACTTTTTCATCGCCAAGATCCTTGTTATTGTGTCCCAGGGCTTTGGTTTGCTTATTCATGAAGCCCCAATGACATAAGAACGATAATGGATAACCTTGCATTTTCGTCAAAATTTCAAGCATGGCCATGGGGACGGGTGAGAAAGCTCAAGTGATGTAGTTGAATGTTCCTTCAAATGGCCATAACTTCGTAACCATGTGTCCTAGCGTGATGATTAAGACAGTTTTGGAAAGGCATTGAAGTGGTCTACAAGATCTGTACATAGGTTTAAAGATTGGACTTATTGGTAGTCTAGTAAATGCCTCTGAATGCATTGTACTCGGGAAAACCTGTCAATTAGAGCATGTGTATAAAGGGTAATATGACCCATTATGAAACTTTTTCATCGCCAAGATCCTTGTTATTGTGTCCCAGGGCTTTGGTTTGCTTATTCATGAAGCCCCAATGACATAAGAACGATAATGGATGACCTTGCATTTTCGTCAAAATTTCAAGCATGGCCATAAGGACGGGTGAGAAAGCTCAAGTGATGTAGTTGAATGTTCCTTCAAATGGCCATAACTTCGTAACCATGTGTCCTAGCGTGATGATTAAGACAGTTTTGGAAAGGCATTGAAGTGGTCTACAAGATCTGTACATAGGTTTAAAGATTGGACTTATTGGTAGTCTAGTAAATGCCCTCTGAATGCATTGTACTCGGGAAAACCTGTCAATTAGAGCATGTGTATAAAGGGTAATATGACCCATTATGAAACTTTTTCATCGCCAAGATCCTTGTTATTGTGTCCCAGGGCTTTGGTTTGCTTATTCATGAAGCCCCAATGACATAAGAACGATAATGGATGACCTTGCATTTTCGTCAAAATTTCAAGCATGGCCATGGGGACGGGTGAGAAAGCTCAAGTGATGTAGTTGAATGTTCCTTCAAATGGCCATAACTTCGTAACCATGTGTCCTAGCGTGATGATTAAGACAGTTTTGGAAAGGCATTGAAGTGGTCTACAAGATCTGTACATAGGTTTAAAGATTGGACTTTTGGTAGTCTAGTAAATGCCCTCTGAATGCATTGTACTCGGGAAAACCTGTCAATTAGAGCATGTGTATAAAGGGTAATATGACCCATTATGAAACTTTTTCATCGCCAAGATCCTTGTTATTGTGTCCCAGGGCTTTGGTTTGCTTATTCATGAAGCCCCAATGACATAAGAACGATAATGGATGACCTTGCATTTTCGTCAAAATTTCAAGCATGGCCATGGGGACGGGTGAGAAAGCTCAAGTGATGTAGTTGAATGTTCCTTCAAATGGCCATAACTTCGTAACCATGTGTCCTAGCGTGATGATTAAGACAGTTTTGGAAAGGTATTGAAGTGGTCTACAAGATCTGTACATAGGTTTAAAGATTGGACGTTTTGGTAGTCTAGTAAATGGCCTCTGAATGCAATGTACTCGGGAAAACCTGTCAATTAGAGCATGTATATAAAGGGTAATATGACCCATTATGAAACTTTTTCATCGCCAAGATCCTTGTTATTGTGTCCCAGGGCTTTGGTTTGCTTATTCATGAAGCCCAATGACATAAGAACGATAATGGATGACCTTGCATTTTCGTCAAAATTTCAAGCATGGCCATAGGGACGGGTGAGAAAGCTCAAGTGATGTAGTTGAATGTTCCTTCAAATGGCCATAACTTCGTAACCATGTGTCCTAGCGTGATGATTAAGACAGTTTTGGAAAGGCATTGAAGTGGTCTACAAGATCTGTACATAGGTTTAAAGATTGGACTTATTGGTAGTCTAGTAAATGCCTCTGAATGCATTGTACTCGGGAAAACCTGTCAATTAGAGCATGTGTATAAAGGGTAATATGACCCATTATGAAACTTTTTCATCGCCAAGATCCTTGTTATTGTGTCCCAGGGCTTTGGTTTGCTTATTCATGAAGCCCCAATGACATAAGAACGATAATGGATGACCTTGCATTTTCGTCAAAATTTCAAGCATGGCCATGGGGACGGGTGAGAAAGCTCAAGTGATGTAGTTGAATGTTCCTTCAAATGGCCATAACTTCGTAACCATGTGTCCTAGCGTGATGATTAAGACAGTTTTGGAAAGGCATTGAAGTGGTCTACAAGATCTGTACATAGGTTGAAAGATTGGACTTATTGGTAGTCTAGTAAATGCCCTCTGAATGCATTGTACTCGGGAAAACCTGTCAATTAGAGCATGTGTATAAAGGGTAATATGACCCATTATGAAACTTTTTCATCGCCAAGATCCTTGTTATTGTGTCCCAGGGCTTTGGTTTGCTTATTCATGAAGCCCCAATGACATAAGAACGATAATGGATGACCTTGCATTTTCGTCAAAATTTCAAGCATGGCCATGGGGACGGGTGAGAAAGCTCAAGTGATGTAGTTGAATGTTCCTTCAAATGGCCATAACTTCGTAACCATGTGTCCTAGCGTGATGATTAAGACAGTTTTGGAAAGGCATTGAAGTGGTCTACAAGATCTGTACATAGGTTTAAAGATTGGACTTATTGGTAGTCTAGTAAATGGCCTCTGAATGCATTGTACTCGGGAAAACCTGTCAATTAGAGCATGTGTATAAAGGGTAATATGACCCATTATGAAACTTTTCATCGCCAAGATCCTTGTTATTGTGTCCCAGGGCTTTGGTTTGCTTATTCATGAAGCCCCAATGACATAAGAACGATAATGGATGACCTTGCATTTTCGTCAAAATTTCAAGCATGGCCATAAGGACGGGTGAGAAAGCTCAAGTGATGTAGTTGAATGTTCCTTCAAATGGCCATAACTTCGTAACCATGTGTCCTAGCGTGATGATTAAGACAGTTTTGGAAAGGCATTGAAGTGGTCTACAAGATCTGTACATAGGTTTAAAGATTGGACTTATTGGTAGTCTAGTAAATGCCCTCTGAATGCATTGTACTCGGGAAAACCTGTCAATTAGAGCATGTGTATAAAGGGTAATATGACCCATTATGAAACTTTTTCATCGCCAAGATCCTTGTTATTGTGTCCCAGGGCTTTGGTTTGCTTATTCATGAAGCCCCAATGACATAAGAACGATAATGGATGACCTTGCATTTTCGTCAAAATTTCAAGCATGGCCATGGGGACGGGTGAGAAAGCTCAAGTGATGTAGTTGAATGTTCCTTCAAATGGCCATAACTTCGTAACCATGTGTCCTAGCGTGATGATTAAGACAGTTTTGGAAAGGCATTGAAGTGGTCTACAAGATCTGTACATAGGTTTAAAGATTGGACTTATTGGTAGTCTAGTAAATGCCCTCTGAATGCATTGTACTCGGGAAAACCTGTCAATTAGAGCATGTGTATAAAGGGTTAATATGACCCATTATGAAACTTTTTCATCGCCAAGATCCTTGTTATTGTGTCCCAGGGCTTTGGTTTGCTTATTCATGAAGCCCCAATGACATAAGAACGATAATGGATGACCTTGCATTTTCGTCAAAATTTCAAGCATGGCCATGGGGACGGGTGAGAAAGCTCAAGTGATGTAGTTGAATGTTCCTTCAAATGGCCATAACTTCGTAACCATGTGTCCTAGCGTGATGATTAAGACAGTTTTGGAAAGGCATTGAAGTGGTCTACAAGATCTGTACATAGGTTTAAAGATTGGACTTATTGGTAGTCTAGTAAATGCCCTCTGAATGCATTGTACTCGGGAAAACCTGTCAATTAGAGCATGTGTATAAAGGGTAATATGACCCATTATGAAACTTTTTCATCGCCAAGATCCTTGTTATTGTGTCCCAGGGCTTTGGTTTGCTTATTCATGAAGCCCCAATGACATAAGAACGATAATGGATGACCTTGCATTTTCGTCAAAATTTCAAGCATGGCCATGGGACGGTGAGAAAGCTCAAGTGATGTAGTTGAATGTTCCTTCAAATGGCCATAACTTCGTAACCATGTGTCCTAGCGTGATGATTAAGACAGTTTTGGAAAGGTATTGAAGTGGTCTACAAGATCCGTACATAGGTTTAAAGATTAGACTTACTGGTAGCCGAGTAAATGGCCTCTGAATGCATTGTACTCGGGAAAACCTGTCAATTTGAGCATGTGTATAAAGGGTAATATGACCCAGAATGAAACTTTTTCATCGCCAAGATCCTTGTTATTGTGTCCCAGGGCTTTGGTTTGCTTATTCATGAAGCCCCAATGACATAAGAACGATAATGGATGACCTTGCATTTTCGTCAAAATTTCAAGCATGGCCATAGGGACGGGGAGAAAGCTCAAGTGATGTAGTTGAATGTCCTTCAAATGGCCATAACTCGTAACCATGTGTCCTAGCGTGATGATTAAGACAGTTTTGGAAAGGCATTAAGTGGTCTACAAGATCTGTACATAGGTTTAAAGATTGGACTTATTGGTAGTCTAGTAAATGCCTCTGAATGCATGTACTCGGGAAAACCTGTCAATTAGAGCATGTGTATAAGGGTAATATGACCCATTATGAAACTTTTTCATCGCCAAGATCCTTGTTATTGTGTCCCAGGGCTTTGGTTTGCTTATTCATGAAGCCCCAATGACATAAAACGATAATGGATGACCTTGCATTTTCGTCAAAATTTCAAGCATGGCCATAAGGACGGGTGAGAAAGCTCAAGTGATGTAGTTGAATGTTCCTTCAAATGGCCATAACTTCGTAACCATGTGTCCTAGCGTGATGATTAAGACAGTTTTGGAAAGGCATTGAAGTGGTCTACAAGATCTGTACATAGGTTTAAAGATTGGACTTATGGTAGTCTAGTAAATGGCCTCTGAATGCATTGTACTCGGGAAAACTGTCAATTTAGAGCATGTGTTTAAAGGGTAACCCATTATGAAACTTTTTCATCGCCAAGATCCTTGTTTTGTGTCCCAGGGCTTTGGTTTGCTTATTCATGAAGCCCAATGACATAAGAACGATAATGGAGACCTTGCATTTTCGTCAAAATTTCAAGCATGGCCATGGGACGGCGAGAAAGCTCAAGTGATGTAGTTGAATGTTCCTTCATGGCCATAACTTCGTAACCATGTGTCCTAGCGTGATGATTAAGACAGTTTTGGAAAGGCATTGAAGTGGTCTACAAGATCTGTACATAGGTTTAAAGATTGGACTTATTGGTAGCTAGTAAATGGCCTCTGAATGCATTGTACTCGGAAAAACCTGTCAATTAGAGCATGTGTATAAAGGGTAATATGACCCATTATGAAACTTTTTCATCGCCAAGATCCTTGTTATTGTGTCCCAGGGCTTGGTTTGCTTATTCATGAAGCCCCAATGACATAAGAACGATAATGGATGACCTTGCATTTTCGTCAAAATTTCAAGCATGGCCATGGGACGGGTGAGAAAGCTCAAGTGATGTAGTTGAATGTTCCTTCAAATGGCCATAACTTCGTAACCATGTGCCTAGCGTGATGATTAAGACAGTTTTGGAAAGGCATTGAAGTGGTCTACAAGATCTTACATAGTTTTAAAGATTGACTTATTGGTACCTAGTAAATGGCCTCTGAATGCATTGTACTGGGGAAAACCTGTCAATTAAAGCATGTGTTTAAAGGGTAATATGACCCATTATGAAACTTTTTCATCGCCAAGATCCTTGTTATTGTGTCCCAGGGCTTTGGTTTGCTTATTCATGAAGCCCCAATGACATAAGAACGATAATGGATGACCTTGCATTTTCGTCAAAATTTCAAGCATGGCCATAGGGACGGGTGAGAAAGCTCAAGTGATAGTTGAATGTTCCTTCAAATGGCCATAACTTCGTAACCATGTGTCCTAGCGTGATGATTAAGACAGTTTTTGGAAAGGCATTGAAGTGGTCTACAAGATCTGTACATAGGTTTAAAGATTGGACTATTGGTAGTCTAGTAAATGCCCTCTGAATGCATTGTACTCGGGAAAACCTGTCAATTAGAGCATGTGTATAAAGGGTAATATGACCCATTATGAAACTTTTTCATCGCCAGATCCTTGTTATTGTGTCCCAGGGCTTTGGTTTGCTTATTCTGAAGCCCCAATGACATAAGAACGATAATGGATGACCTTGCATTTTCGTCAAAATTTCAAGCATGGCCATGGGGACGGGTGAGAAAGCTCAAGTGATGTAGTTGAATGTTCCTTCAATGGCCATAACTTCGTACCATGTGTCCTAGCGTGTGATTAAGACAGTTTGGAAAGGCATTGAAGTGGTCTACAAGATCTGTACATAGGTTTAAAGATTGGACTTATTGGTAGCCTAGTAAATGGCCTCTGTGATGCATTGTACTCGGGAAACCTGTCAATTAGAGCATGTGTATAAAGGGTAATAGACCCATTATGAAACTTTTTCATCGCCAAGATCCTTGTTATTGTGTCCCAGGGCTTTGGTTTGCTTATTCATGAACCCCAATGACATAAGAACGATATGGATGACCTTGCATTTTCGTCAAAATTTCAAGCATGGCCATAGGGACGGGTGAGAAAGCTCAAGTGATGTAGTTGAATGTTCCTTCAAATGGCCATAACTTCGTAACCATGTGTCCTAGCGTGATGATTAAGACAGTTTTGGAAAGGCATTGAAGTGGTCTACAAGATCTGTACATAGGTTTAAAGATTGGACTTATTGTAGTCTAGTAAATGGCTTCTGAATGCATTGTACGGGGAAAACCTGTCAATTAGAGCATGTGTATAAAGGGTAATATGACCCATTATGAAACTTTTTCATCGCCAAGATCCTTGTTATTGTGTCCCAGGGCTTTGGTTTGCTATTCAAGAAGCCCCAATGACATAAGAACGATAATGGATGACCTTGCATTTTCGTCAAAATTTCAAGCATGGCCATAGGGACGGTGGAGAAAGCTCAAGTGATGTAGTTGAATGTTCCTTCAAATGGCCATAACTTCGTAACCATGTGTCCTAGCGTGATGATTAAAGACAGTTTTGGAAGGCATTGAAGTGGTCTACAAGATCTGTACATAGGTTGAAAGATTGGACTTATGGTAGTCTAGTAAATGCCCTCTGAATGCATTGTACTCGGGAAAACCTGTCAATTAGAGCATGTGTATAAAGGGTAATATGACCCATTATGAAACTTTTTCATCGCCAAGATCCTTGTTATTGTGTCCCAGGGCTTTGGTTTGCTTATTCATGAAGCCCCAATGACATAAGAACGATAATGGATGACCTTGCATTTTCGTCAAAATTTCAAGCATGGCCATGGGGACGGGTGAGAAAGCTCAAGTGATGTAGTTGAATGTTCCTTCAAATGGCCATAACTTCGTAACCATGTGTCCTAGCGTGATGATTAAGACAGTTTTGGAAAGGCATTGAAGTGGTCTACAAGATCTGTACATAGGTTTAAAGATTGGACTTATTGGTAGTCTAGTAAATGGCCTCTGAATGCATTGTACTCGGGAAACCTGTCAATTAGAGCATGTGTATAAAGGGTAATATGACCCATTATGAAACTTTTTCATCGCCAAGATCCTTGTTATTGTGTCCCAGGGCTTTGGTTTGCTTATTCATGAAGCCCCAATGACATAAGAACGATAATGGATGACCTTGCATTTTCGTCAAAATTTCAAGCATGGCCATGGGACGGGTGAGAAAGCTCAAGTGATGTAGTTGAATGTTCCTTCAAATGGCCTAACTTCGTAACATGTGTCCTAGCGTGATGATTAAGACAGTTTTGGAAAGGCATTGAAGTGGTCTACAAGATCTGTACATAGGTTTAAAGATTGGAGTTGTACATAGGTTTAAAGATTGGACTTATTGGTAGTCTAGTAAATGCCCTCTGAATGCATTGTACTCGAGAAAACCTGTCAATTAGAGCATGTGTATAAAGGGTAATATGACCCATTATGAAACTTTTTCATCGCCAAGATCCTTGTTATTGTGTCCCAGGGCTTTGGTTTGCTTATTCATGAAGCCCCAATGACATAAGACGATAATGGATGGCCTTGCATTTTCGTCAAAATTTCAAGCATGGCCATAGGGACGGGTGAGAAAGCTCAAGTGATGTAGTTGAATGTTCCTTCAAATGGCCATAACTTCGTAACCATGTGTCCTAGCGTGATGATTAAGACAGTTTTGGAAAGGCATTGAAGTGGTCTACAAGATCTGTACATAGGTTTAAAGATTGGACTATTGGTAGTCTAGTAATGGCCTCTGAATGCATTGTACTCGGGAAAACCTGTCATTAGAGCATGTGTATAAGGGTAATATGACCCATTATGAAACTTTTTCATCGCCAAGATCCTTGTTATTGTGTCCCAGGGCTTTGGTTTGCTTATTCATGAAGCCCCAATACATAAGAACGATAATGGATGACCTTGCATTTTCGTCAAAATTTCAAGCATGGCCATAGGACGGGTGAGAAAGCTCAAGTGATGTAGTTGAATGTTCCTTCAAATGGCCATAACTTCGTAACCATGTGTCCTAGCGTGATGATTAAGACAGTTTTGGAAAGGCATTGAAGTGGTCTACAAGATCTGTACATAGGTTAAAAGATTGGACTTATTTAGTCTAGTAATGGCCTCTGAATGCATTGTACTGGGAAACCTGTCAATTAGAGCATGTGTATAAAGGGTAATATGACCCATTATGAAACTTTTTCATCGCCAAGATCCTTGTTATTGTGTCCCAGGGCTTTGGTTTGCTTATTCATGAAGCCCCAATGACATAAGAACGATAATTGGATGACCTTGCATTTTCGTCAAAATTTCAAGCATGGCCATAGGGGACGGGTGAGAAAGCTCAAGTGATGTAGTTGAATGTTCCTTCAAATGGCCATAACTTCGTAACCATGTGTCCTAGCGTGATGATTAAGACAGTTTTGGAAAGGCATTGAAGTGTCTACAAGATCTATACATAGGTTTAAAGATTGGACTTATTGGTAGTCTAGTAAATGGCCTCTGAATGCATTGTACTCGGGAAAACCTGTCAATTTGAGCATGTGTATAAAGGGTAATATGACCCATTATGAAACTTTTTCATCGCCAAGATCCTTGTTATTGTGTCCCAGGGCTTTGGTTTGCTTATTCATGAAGCCCCAATGACATAAGAACGATAATGGATGACCTTGCATTTTCGTCAAAATTTCAAGCATGGCCATGGGGACGGGTGAGAAAGCTCAAGTGATGTAGTTGAATGTTCCTTCAAATGGCCATAACTTCGTAACCATGTGTCCTAGCGTGATGATTAAGACAGTTTTGGAAAGGTATTGAAGTGGTCTACAAGATCTGTACATAGGTTTAAAGATTGGACTTATTGGTAGTCTAGTAAATGGCCTCTGAATGCATTGTACTCGGGAAAACCTGTCAATTAGAGCATGTGTATAAAGGGTAATATGACCCATTATGAAAACTTTTTCATCGCCAAGATCCTTGTTATTGTGTCCCAGGGCTTTGGTTTGCTTATTCATGAAGCCCCCTGACATAAGAACGATAATGGATGACCTTGCATTTTCGTCAAAATTTCAAGCATGGCCATAGGGACGGGTGAGAAAGCTCAAGTGATGTAGTTGAATGTTCCTTCAAATGGCCATAACTTCGTAACCATGTGTCCTAGCGTGATGATTAAGACAGTTTTGGAAAGGCATGAAGTGGTCTACAAGATCTGTACATAGGTTTAAAGATTGGACTTATTGGTAGTCTAGTAAATGCCCTCTGAATGCATTGTACTCGGGAAAACCTGTCAATTAGAGCATGTGTATAAGGGTAATATGACCCATTATGAAACTTTTTCATCGCCAAGATCCTTGTTATTGTGTCCAGGGCTTTGGTTTGCTTATTCATGAAGCCCCATGACATAAGAACGATAATGGATGACCTTGCATTTTCGTCAAAATTTCAAGCTGGCCATGGGGACGGGTGAGAAAGCTCAAGTGATGTAGTTGAATGTTCCTTCAAATGGCCATAACTTCGTAACCATGTGTCCTAGCGTGATGATTAGACAGTTTTTGGAAAGGCATTGAAGTGGTCTACAAGATCTGTACATAGGTTTAAAGATTGGACTTATTGGTATCTAGTAAATGCCCTCTGAATGCATTGTACTCGGGAAAACCTGTCAATTAGAGCATGTGTATAAAGGGTAATATGACCCATTATGAAACTTTTTCATCGCCAAGATCCTTGTTATTGTGTCCCAGGGCTTTGGTTTGCTTATTCATGAAGCCCCAATGACATAAGAACGATAATGGATGACCTTGCATTTTCGTCAAAATTTCAAGCATGGCCAGGGGACGGGTGAGAAAGCTCAAGTGATGTAGTTGAATGTTCCTTCAAATGGCCATAACTTCGTAACCATGTGTTCCAAGCGTGATGATTAAGACAGTTTTGGAAAGGCATTGAAGTGGTCTACAAGTCTGTACATAGGTTTAAAGATTTGGACTTATTGGTAGTCTAGTAAATGCCCTCTGAATGCATTGTACTCCGGGAAAACCTGTCAATTAGAGCATGTGTATAAAGGGTAATATGACCCATTATGAAACTTTTTCAATCGCCAAGATCCTTGTTATTGTGTCCCAGGGCTTTGTTTTGCTTTTCATAAGCCCCAATGAGCATAAACGATAATGGATGCATTGTAACTCGAGAAACCCTGTCAGTTAAGCATGTGTAAAATGTCACTAATATGACCCTTATGAAACTTTTTCATCGCCAAGATCCTTGTTATTGTGTCCCAGGGCTTTGGTTTGCTTTATTCATGAAGCCCCAATGACATAAGAACGATATGGATGACTTGCATTTTCGTCAAAATTTCAAGCATGGCCATAGGGACGGGTGAGAAAGCTCAAGTGATGTAGTTGAATGTTCCTTCAAATGGCCATAACTTCGTAACCATGTGTCCTAGCGTGATGATTAAGACAGTTTTGGAAAGGCATTGAAGTGGTCTACAAGATCTGTACATAGGTTTAAAGATTGGACTTATTGGTAGTCTAGTAAATGCCCTCTGAATGCATTGTACTCGGGAAAACCTGTCAATTAGAGCATGTGTATAAAGGGTAATATGACCCATTATGAAACTTTTTCATCGCCAAGATCCTTGTTATTGTGTCCCAGGGCTTTGTTTGCTTATTCATGAAGCCCCCATGACATAAGAACGATAATGGATGACCTTGCATTTTCGTCAAAATTTCAAGCATGGCCATGGGGACGGGTGAGAAAGCTCAAGTGATGTAGTTGAATGTTCCTTCAAATGGCCATAACTTCGTAACCATGTGTCTAGCGTGATGATTAAGACAGTTTTGGAAAGGCAATTGAAGTGGTCTACAAGATCTGTACATAGGTTTAAAGATTGGACTTATTGGTAGTCTAGTAAATGCCCTCTGAATGCATTGTACTCGGAAAACCTGTCAATTAGAGCATGTGTATAAAGGGTAATGACCCATTATGAAACTTTTTCATCGCCAAGATCCTTGTTATTGTGTCCCAGGGCTTTGGTTTGCTTATTCATGAAGCCCCAATGACATAAGAACGATAATGGATGACCTTGCATTTTCGTCAAAATTTCAAGCATGGCCATGGGGACGGTTGAGAAAGCTCAAGTGATGTAGGTGAATGTTCCTTCAAATGGCCATAACTTTCGTAACCATGTGTCCTAGCGTGATGATTAAGACAGTTTTGGAAAGGCATTGAAGTGGTCTACAAGATCTGTACATAGGTTTAAAGATTGGACTTATTGGTAGTCTAGTAATGGCCTCTGAATGCATTGTACTCGGGAAAACCTGTCAATTTGAAGCATGTGTTATAAAGGGAATATGACCCATTATGAAACTTTTTCATCGCCAAGATCCTTGTTATTGTGTCCCAGGCTTTGGGTTTGCTTATTCATGAAGCCCAATGACATAAGAACGATAATGGATGACCTTGCATTTTCGTCAAAATTTCAAGCATGGCCATTGGGACGGGTGAGAAAGCTCAAGTGATGTAGTGAATGTTCCTTCAAATGGCCATAACTTCGTAACCATGTGTCCTAGCGTGATGATTAAGACAGTTTTGGAAAGGTTGAAGTGGTCTACAAGATCTGTACATAGGTTTAAAGATTGGACTTATTGGTAGTCTAGTAAATGGCCTCTGAATGCATTGTACTCGGGAAAACCTGTCAATTAGAGCATGTGTATAAAGGGGAATATGACCCATTATGAAACTTTTTCATCGCCAAGATCCTTGTTATTGTGTCCCAGGGCTTTGGTTTGCTTATTCATGAAGCCCCAATGACATAAGAACGATAATAATGGATGCCCTGCATTTTCGTCAAAATTTCAAGCATGGCCATGGGGACGGGTGAGAAAGCTCAAGTGATGTAGTTGAATGTTCCTTCAAATGGCCATAACTTCGTAACCATGTGTCCTAGCGTGATGATTAAGACAGTTTTGGAAAGGCATTGAGTGGTCTACAAGATCTGTACATAGGTTAAGATTGGACTTATTGGTAGTCCTAGTAAATGCCCTCTGAATGCATGTACTCGGGAAAACCTGTCAATTAGAGCATGTGTATAAAGGGTAATATGACCCATTATGAAACTTTTTTCATCGCCAAGATCCTTGTTATTGTGTCCGCAGGGCTTTGGTTTGCTTATTCATGAAGCCCCCAATGACATAAGAACGATAATGGATGACCCTGCATTTTCGTCAAAATTTCAAGCATGGCCATGGGGAACGGGTGAGAAAGCTCAAGTGATGTAGTTGAATGTTCCTTCAAATGGCCATAACTTCGTAACCATGTGTCC
>NW_024428349.1:0-31479 GCF_017562075.2 Anopheles merus | reverse complement strand
AAAGATATCTATACTTCTAACATCCATATTCTTCATTAGAAAAGCTTAGAAAGATATCTACTTCTAACATCCATATTCTTCATAGAAAAGCATTAGAAAGATATCTATACTTCTAACATCCATATTCTGCATTAGAAAAGCATTAGAAAGATATCATACTTCTAAATCCAATTCTTCATTAGAAAAGCATAGAAAGATATCGATACTTCTAACATCCATATTCTTGCATTAGAAAAAGCATCAGAAGATATCTATACTTCTAACATCCATATTCTCATTAGAAAAGCATTAGAAAGATATCTATACTTCTAACATCCATATTCTTCATTAGAAAAGCATTAGAAAAGATATATATACTTCTAACATCCATATTCTTCATTAGAAAAGCATTAGAAAGATATCGATACTTCTAACATCCATATTCTTCATTAGAAAAGCATTAGAAAGATATCTATACTTCTAACATCCATATTCTTCATTAGAAAAGCATAGAAAGATATCTTTACTTCTAACATCCAGATTCTTCATTAGAAAATCATTAGAAAGATATCTATACTTCTAACATCCATATTCTTCATTAGAAAAGCATTAGAAAGATATCTATACTTCTAACATCCAGATTCTTCATTGAAAAGCATTAGAAAGATATCTATACTTCTAACATCCAGATTCTTCATTAGGAAAAGCATTAGAAAGATATTCTATATTCTAACACCTATTCTTCATTAGAAAAGCTTTAGAAAGATATCTATACTTAACATCCAGATTCTTCATTAGAAAAGCATTAGAAAGATATATACTTCTAACATCCATATTTCTCATAGAAAAGCATTAGAAAGATATCTATACTTCTAACATCCATATTCTTCATTAGAAAAGCATTAGAAAGATATCTATACTTCTAACATCCATATTCTTCATTAGAAAAGCATTAGAAAGATATATATACTTCTAACATCCAGATTCTTGCATTAGAAAAAGCATTAGAAAGATATCTATACTTCTAAATCCATATTCTTCATTAGAAAAGCATTAGAAAGATATCTATACTTCTAACATCCAATTCGTGCATTAGAAAAAGCATTAGAAAGATATCTATACTTCTAACATCCATATTCTTCATTAGAAAAGCATTAGAAAAGATATATATATACTTCAAACATCCAGATTCTTGCATTAGAGAAAAAGCATTAGAAAGATATCTATACTTCAACATCCAGATTCTTCATTAAAAAAGCATTAGAAAGATATCTTATTTTCTACCATCCATATTCTTCCATTAGAAAAGCATTAGAAAGATATCTATACTTCTAACATCCAGATTCTTCATTAGAAAAGCATTAGAAAGATATCTATACTTCTAACATCCATATTCTTCATAGAAAAAGCATTAGAAAGATATCTATCTCTAACATCCATATTCTTCATTAGAAAAGCATTAGAAAGATATCTATACTTCTAACATCCATATTCTTCATGAGAAAAGCATAGAAAAGATTATATACTTCTAACATCCAGATTCTTCATAGAAAAGCATTAGAAAGATATCTATACTTCTAACATCCATATATCTTCATTAGAAAAGCATAAGAAAGATATCTATACTTCTAACATCCATATCTTCATTAGAAAAGCATTAGAAAGATATCTATACTTCTAACATCCAGATTCTTCATAGAAAAGCATTAGAAAGATATCTATACTTCTACATCCATATTCTTCATTAGAAAAGCATTAGAAAGATATCTATACTTCTAACATCCATATTCTCATAAGAAAAGCATTAGAAAGATATCTATACTTCTAACATCCATATTCTTCATTAGAAAGCATTAGAAAGATATCCATACTTCTAACATCCATATTCTTCATTAGAAAAGCATTAGAAAGATATCTATACTCTAAATCCATATTCTTCATTAGAAAGCATTAGAAAGATATCTATACTTCTAACATCCATATCTTCATTAGAAAAGCATTAGAAAGATATCTATACTTCTTACATCCATATTCTTCATTAGAAAAGCATTAGAAAGATATCTATACTTCTAACATCCATATTCTTCATTAGAAAAGCATTAGAAAGATATCTATACTTCTTACATCCATATTCTTCATTAGAAAAGCATTAGAAAGATATCTATACTTCTAACATCCATATTCTTCTTTAGAAAAGCATTAGAAAGATATCTATACTTCTTACATCCATATTCTTCATTAGAAAAGCATTAGAAAGATATCTATACTTCTAACATCCATATTATTCATTAGAAAAGCATTAGAGAGATATCTATACTTCTAACATCCAGATTCTTCATTAGAAAAGCATTAGAAAGATATCTATACTTCTAACATCCAGATTCTTCATTAGAAAAGCATTAGAAAGATATCTATACTTCTAACATCATATTCTTCTTTAGAAAAGCATTAGAAAGATATCTATACTTCTAACATCCAGAGCGTACGCGTTCATGGATGTCCATGTTGGTACAAGTTGCCGGTCAGGATAGCCGTGCACCAAAATTGTGTACCGATCAGGGAAAGTACAACACGGAGGGCGCAGCCCGAGCGTACGCGTTCATGGATGTCTATACTTCTAACATCCATATTCTTCATTAGAAAAGCATTAGAAAGATATCTATACTTCTAACATCCAGATTCTTCATTAGAAAAGCATTAGAAAGATATCTATACTTCTAACATCCATATTCTTCATTAGAAAAGCATTGAGAGATATCTATACTTCTAACATCCATATTCTTCATTAGAAAAGCATTAGAAAGAAATCTATACTTCTAACATCCATATTCTTCATTAGAAAAGCATTAGAAAGATATCTATACTTCTTACATCCAGATCCTTCATTAGAAAAGCATTAGAAAGATATCTATACTTCTAACATCCATATTCTTGCATTAGAAAAGCATTAGAAAGATATCTATACTTCTAACATCCAGATTCTTGCATTAGAAAAGCATTAGAAAGATATCTATACTTCTAACATCCATATTCTTCATTAGAAAAGCATGAGAAAGATATCTATACTTGTAACATCCATATTCTTCATTAGAAAAGCATTAGAAAATTATCTATACTTGTGACATCCATATTCTTCATTAGAAAAGCACTAGAAAGATATCTATACTTCTAACATCCATATTCTTCATTAGAAAGCATTAGAAAGATATATATACTTCTAACATCCATATTCTTCATTAGAAAAGCATTAGAAAGATATCTATACTTCTAACATCATATTCTTCATTAGAAAAGCATTAGAAAGATATCTATACTTCTAACATCCAGATTCTTGCATTAGAAAAGCATTAGAAAGATATCTATACTTCTAACATCCATATTCTTCATTAGAAAAGCATTAGAAAGATATCTATACTTCTAACATCCATATTCTTCATTAGAAAAGCATTAGAAAGATATCTATACTTCTAACATCCAGATTCTTCATTAGAAAAGCATTAGAAAGATATCTATACTTCTTACATCCAGATCCTTCATTAGAAAAGCATTAGAAAGATATCTATACTTCTAACATCCATATTCTTGCATTAGAAAAGCATTAGAAAGATATCTATACTTCTAACATCCAGATTCTTGCATTAGAAAAGCATTAGAAAGATATCTATACTTCTAACATCCATATTCTTCATTAGAAAAGCATGAGAAAGATATCTATACTTGTAACATCCATATTCTTCATTAGAAAAGCATTAGAAAATTATCTATACTTGTAACATCCATATTCTTCATTAGAAAAGCACTAGAAAGATATCTATACTTCTAACATCCATATTCTTCATTAGAAAAGCATTAGAAAGATATATATATACTTCTAACATCCATATTCTTCATTAGAAAAGCATTAGAAAGATATATTTACTTCTAACATCCATATTCTTCATTAGAAAAGCATTAGAAAGATATCTATACTTCTAACATCCATATTCTTCATTAGAAAAGCATTAGAAAGATATATTTACTTCTAACATCGAGATTCTTGCATTAGAAAAGCATTAGAAAGATATCTATACTTCTAACATCCATATTCTTCATTAGAAAAGCATTAGAAAGATATCTTACTTGTAACATCCAGATTCTTCATTAGAAAAGCATTAGAAAGATATCTATACTTCTAACATCCATATTCTTGCATTAGAAAAGCATTAGAAAGATATCTATACTTCTAACATCCATATTCTTCATTAGAAAAGCATTAGAAAGATATCTATACTTCTAACATCCATATTCTTGCATTAGAAAAGCATTAGAAAGATATATTTACTTCTAACATCGAGATTCTTGCATTAGAAAAGCATTAGAAAGATATCTATACTTCTAACATCCATATTCTTCATTAGAAAAGCATTAGAAAGATATCTATACTTCTAACATCCAGATTCTTCATTAGAAAAGCATTAGAAAGATATCTATATTTCTAACATCCAGATTCTTGCATTAGAAAAGCATTAGAAAGATATCTAAACTTCTAACATCCAGAGCGTACGCGTTCATGGATGTCCATGTTGGTACAAGTTGCCGGTCAGGATAGCCGTGCACCAAAATTGTGTACCGATCAGGGAAAGTACAACACGGAGGCGCAGCCCGAGCGTACGCGTTCATGAATGTCTATACTTCTAACATCCATATTCTTCATTAGAAAAGCATTAGAAAGATATATTTACTTCTAACATCCATATTCTTCATTAGAAAAGCATTAGAAAGATATCTATACTTCTAACATCCATATTCTTCATTAGAAAAGCATTAGAAAGATATCCATACTTCTAACATCCATATTCTTCATTAGAAAAGCATTAGAAAGATATATTACTTCTAACATCCATATTCTTCATTAGAAAAGCATTAGAAAGATATCTATACTTCTAACATCCATATTCTTCATTAGAAAAGCATTAGAAAGATATCTATACTTCTAACATCCATATTCTTCATTAGAAAAGCATTAGAAAGATATCTATACTTCTAACATCCATATTCTTCATTAGAAAAGCATTAGAAAGATATATTTACTTCTAACATCGAGATTCTTGCATTAGAAAAGCATTAGAAAGATATCTATACTTCTAACATCCATATTCTTCATTAGAAAAGCATTAGAAAGATATCTTTACTTGTAACATCCAGATTCTTCATTAGAAAAGCATTAGAAAGATATCTATACTTCTAACATCCATATTCTTGCATTAGAAAAACATTAGAAAGATATCTATACTTCTAACATCCATATTCTTCATTAGAAAAGCATTGGAAAGATATCTATACTTCTAACATCCATATTCTTGCATTAGAAAAGCATTAGAAAGATATATTTACTTCTAACATCGAGATTCTTGCATTAGAAAAGCATTAGAAAGATATCTATACTTCTAACATCCATATTCTTCATTAGAAAAGCATTAGAAAGATATCTATACTTCTAACATCGAGATTCTTGCATTAGAAAAGCATTAGAAAGATATCTATACTTCTAACATCCATATTCTTCATTAGAAAAGCATTAGAAAGATATATTTACTTCTAACATCCATATTCTTCATTAGAAAAGCATTAGAAAGATATCTATACTTCTAACATCCATATTCTTCATTAGAAAAGCATTAGAAAGATATCCATACTTCTAACATCCATATTCTTCATTAGAAAAGCATTAGAAAGATATATTTACTTCTAACATCCAGATTCTTCATTAGAAAAGCATTAGAAAGATATCTATACTTCTAACATCCATATTCTTGCATTAGAAAAGCATTAGAAAGATATCTATACTTCTAACATCCATATTCTTCAT
This sequence comes from Anopheles merus, assembly GCF_017562075.2. Lineage (NCBI taxonomy): Eukaryota > Metazoa > Arthropoda > Insecta > Diptera > Culicidae > Anopheles > Anopheles merus. Next base: position 25,652 of record NW_024428349.1, on the reverse strand, counting down.
TAGAAAAGCATTAGAAAGATATCTATACTTCTAACATCCATATTCTTCATTAGAAAAGCATTAGAAAGATATCTATACTTCTAACATCCATATTCTTCATTAGAAAAGCATTAGAAAGATATCCATACTTCTAACATCCATATTCTTCATTAGAAAAGCATTAGAAAGATATATTTACTTCTAACATCCATATTCTTCATTAGAAAAGCATTAGAAAGATATCTATACTTCTAACATCCATATTCTTCATTAGAAAAGCATTAGAAAGAAATCTATACTTCTAACATCCATATTCTTCATTAGAAAAGCATTAGAAAGATATCTATACTTCTAACATCCATATTCTTCATTAGAAAAGCATTAGAAAGATATCTATACTTCTAACATCCATATTCTTCATTAGAAAAGCATTAGAAAGATATCTATACTTCTTACATCCATATTCTTCATTAGAAAAGCATTAGAAAGATATCTATACTTCTAACATCCAGATTCTTGCATTAGAAAAGCATTAGAAAGATATCTATACTTCTAACATCCAGATTCTTGCATGAGAAAAGCATTAGAAAGATATCTATACTTCTAACATCCAGATTCTTCATTAGAAAAGCATTAGAAAGATATCTATACTTCTAACATCCATATTCTTCTTTAGAAAAGCATTAGAAAGATATCTATACTTCTTACATCCATATTCTTCATTAGAAAAGCATTAGAAAGATATCTATACTTCTAACATCCATATTATTCATTAGAAAAGCATTAGAAAGATATCTATACTTCTAACATCCAGATTCTTGCATTAGAAAAGCATTAGAAAGATATCTATACTTCTAACATCCATATTCTTCATTAGAAAAGCATTAGAAAGATATCTATACTTCTAACATCCAGATTCTTCATTAGAAAAGCATTAGAAAGATATCTATACTTCTAACATCCATATTCTTCTTTAGAAAAGCATTAGAAAGATATCTATACTTCTAACATCCAGAGCGTACGCGTTCATGGATGTCCATGTTGGTACAAGTTGCCGGTCAGGATAGCCGTGCACCAAAATTGTGTACCGATCAGGGAAAGTACAACACGGAGGGCGCAGCCCGAGCGTACGCGTTCATGGATGTCTATACTTCTAACATCCATATTCTTCATTAGAAAAGCATTAGAAAGATATCTATACTTCTAACATCCAGATTCTTCATTAGAAAAGCATTAGAAAGATATCTATACTTCTAACATCCATATTCTTCATTAGAAAAGCATTTGAAAGATATCTATACTTCTAACATCCATATTCTTCATTAGAAAAGCATTAGAAAGAAATCTATACTTCTAACATCCATATTCTTCATTAGAAAAGCATTAGAAAGATATCTATACTTCTTACATCCAGATCCTTCATTAGAAAAGCATTAGAAAGATATCTATACTTCTAACATCCATATTCTTGCATTAGAAAAGCATTAGAAAGATATCTATACTTCTAACATCCAGATTCTTGCATTAGAAAAGCATTAGAAAGATATCTATACTTCTAACATCCATATTCTTCATTAGAAAAGCATGAGAAAGATATCTATACTTGTAACATCCATATTCTTCATTAGAAAAGCATTAGAAAATTATCTATACTTGTGACATCCATATTCTTCATTAGAAAAGCACTAGAAAGATATCTATACTTCTAACATCCATATTCTTCATTAGAAAAGCATTAGAAAGATATATATACTTCTAACATCCATATTCTTCATTAGAAAAGCATTAGAAAGATATCTATACTTCTAACATCATATTCTTCATTAGAAAAGCATTAGAAAGATATCTATACTTCTAACATCCAGATTCTTGCATTAGAAAAGCATTAGAAAGATATCTATACTTCTAACATCCATATTCTTCATTAGAAAAGCATTAGAAAGATATCTATACTTCTAACATCATATTCTTCATTAGAAAAGCATTAGAAAGATATCTATACTTCTAACATCCAGATTCTTCATTAGAAAAGCATTAGAAAGATATCTATACTTCTTACATCCAGATCCTTCATTAGAAAAGCATTAGAAAGATATCTATACTTCTAACATCCTTATTCTTGCATTAGAAAAGCATTAGAAAGATATCTATACTTCTAACATCCAGATTCTTGCATTAGAAAAGCATTAGAAAGATATCTATACTTCTAACATCCATATTCTTCATTAGAAAAGCATGAGAAAGATATCTATACTTGTAACATCCATATTCTTCATTAGAAAAGCATTAGAAAATTATCTATACTTGTAACATCCATATTCTTCATTAGAAAAGCACTAGAAAGATATCTATACTTCTAACATCCATATTCTTCATTAGAAAAGCATTAGAAAGATATATATACTTCTAACATCCATATTCTTCATTAGAAAAGCATTAGAAAGATATCTATACTTGTAACATCCATATTTTTCATTAGAAAAGCACTAGAAAGATATCTATACTTCTAACATCCATATTCTTCATTAGAAAAGCATTAGAAAGATATATTTACTTCTAACATCCATATTCTTCATTAGAAAAGCATTAGAAAGATATCTATACTTCTAACATCCATATTCTTCATTAGAAAAGCATTAGAAAGATATCTTTACTTGTAACATCCAGATTCTTCATTAGAAAAGCATTAGAAAGATATCTATACTTCTAACATCCATATTCTTCATTAGAAAAGCATTAGAAAGATATATTTACTTCTAACATCGAGATTCTTGCATTAGAAAAGCATTAGAAAGATATCTATACTTCTAACATCCATATTCTTCATTAGAAAAGCATTAGAAAGATATCTTTACTTGTAACATCCAGATTCTTCATTAGAAAAGCATTAGAAAGATATCTATACTTCTAACATCCATATTCTTGCATTAGAAAAGCATTAGAAAGATATCTATACTTCTAACATCCATATTCTTCATTAGAAAAGCATTAGAAAGATATCTATACTTCTAACATCCATATTCTTGCATTAGAAAAGCATTAGAAAGATATATTTACTTCTAACATCGAGATTCTTGCATTAGAAAAGCATTAGAAAGATATCTATACTTCTAACATCCATATTCTTCATTAGAAAAGCATTAGAAAGATATCTATACTTCTAACATCCAGATTCTTCATTAGAAAAGCATTAGAAAGATATCTATATTTCTAACATCCAGATTCTTGCATTAGAAAAGCATTAGAAAGATATCTAAACTTCTAACATCCAGAGCGTACGCGTTCATGGATGTCCATGTTGGTACAAGTTGCCGGTCAGGATAGCCGTGCACCAAAATTGTGTACCGATCAGGGAAAGTACAACACGGAGGGCGCAGCCCGAGCGTACGCGTTCATGAATGTCTATACTTCTAACATCCATATTCTTCATTAGAAAAGCATTAGAAAGATATATTTACTTCTAACATCCATATTCTTCATTAGAAAAGCATTAGAAAGATATCTATACTTCTAACATCCATATTCTTCATTAGAAAAGCATTAGAAAGATATCCATACTTCTAACATCCATATTCTTCATTAGAAAAGCATTAGAAAGATATATTTACTTCTAACATCCATATTCTTCATTAGAAAAGCATTAGAAAGATATCTATACTTCTAACATCCATATTCTTCATTAGAAAAGCATTAGAAAGATATCTATACTTCTAACATCCATATTCTTCATTAGAAAAGCATTAGAAAGATATCTATACTTCTAACATCCATATTCTTCATTAGAAAAGCATTAGAAAGATATATTTACTTCTAACATCGAGATTCTTGCATTAGAAAAGCATTAGAAAGATATCTATACTTCTAACATCCATATTCTTCATTAGAAAAGCATTAGAAAGATATCTTTACTTGTAACATCCAGATTCTTCATTAGAAAAGCATTAGAAAGATATCTATACTTCTAACATCCATATTCTTGCATTAGAAAAACATTAGAAAGATATCTATACTTCTAACATCCATATTCTTCATTAGAAAAGCATTGGAAAGATATCTATACTTCTAACATCCATATTCTTGCATTAGAAAAGCATTAGAAAGATATATTTACTTCTAACATCGAGATTCTTGCATTAGAAAAGCATTAGAAAGATATCTATACTTCTAACATCCATATTCTTCATTAGAAAAGCATTAGAAAGATATCTATACTTCTAACATCGAGATTCTTGCATTAGAAAAGCATTAGAAAGATATCTATACTTCTAACATCCATATTCTTCATTAGAAAAGCATTAGAAAGATATATTTACTTCTAACATCCATATTCTTCATTAGAAAAGCATTAGAAAGATATCTATACTTCTAACATCCATATTCTTCATTAGAAAAGCATTAGAAAGATATCCATACTTCTAACATCCATATTCTTCATTAGAAAAGCATTAGAAAGATATATTTACTTCTAACATCCAGATTCTTCATTAGAAAAGCATTAGAAAGATATCTATACTTCTAACATCCATATTCTTGCATTAGAAAAGCATTAGAAAGATATCTATACTTCTAACATCCATATTCTTCATTAGAAAAGCATTAGAAAGATATCTATACTTCTAACATCCATATTCTTCATTAGAAAAGCATTAGAAAGATATCTATACTTCTAACATCCATATTCTTCATTAGAAAAGCATTAGAAAGATATCCATACTTCTAACATCCATATTCTTCATTAGAAAAGCATTAGAAAGATATATTTACTTCTAACATCCATATTCTTCATTAGAAAAGCATTAGAAAGATATCTATACTTCTAACATCCATATTCTTCATTAGAAAAGCATTAGAAAGAAATCTATACTTCTAACATCCATATTCTTCATTAGAAAAGCATTAGAAAGATATCTATACTTCTAACATCCATATTCTTCATTAGAAAAGCATTAGAAAGATATCTATACTTCTAACATCCATATTCTTCATTAGAAAAGCATTAGAAAGATATCTATACTTCTTACATCCATATTCTTCATTAGAAAAGCATTAGAAAGATATCTATACTTCTAACATCCAGATTCTTGCATTAGAAAAGCATTAGAAAGATATCTATACTTCTAACATCCAGATTCTTGCATGAGAAAAGCATTAGAAAGATATCTATACTTCTAACATCCAGATTCTTCATTAGAAAAGCATTAGAAAGATATCTATACTTCTAACATCCATATTCTTCTTTAGAAAAGCATTAGAAAGATATCTATACTTCTTACATCCATATTCTTCATTAGAAAAGCATTAGAAAGATATCTATACTTCTAACATCCATATTATTCATTAGAAAAGCATTAGAGAGATATCTATACTTCTAACATCCAGATTCTTCATTAGAAAAGCATTAGAAAGATATCTATACTTCTAACATCCAGATTCTTCATTAGAAAAGCATTAGAAAGATATCTATACTTCTAACATCCATATTCTTCTTTAGAAAAGCATTAGAAAGATATCTATACTTCTAACATCCAGAGCGTACGCGTTCATGGATGTCCATGTTGGTACAAGTTGCCGGTCAGGATAGCCGTGCACCAAAATTGTGTACCGATCAGGGAAAGTACAACACGGAGGGCGCAGCCCGAGCGTACGCGTTCATGGATGTCTATACTTCTAACATCCATATTCTTCATTAGAAAAGCATTAGAAAGATATCTATACTTCTAACATCCAGATTCTTCATTAGAAAAGCATTAGAAAGATATCTATACTTCTAACATCCATATTCTTCATTAGAAAAGCATTTGAAAGATATCTATACTTCTAACATCCATATTCTTCATTAGAAAAGCATTAGAAAGAAATCTATACTTCTAACATCCATATTCTTCATTAGAAAAGCATTAGAAAGATATCTATACTTCTTACATCCAGATCCTTCATTAGAAAAGCATTAGAAAGATATCTATACTTCTAACATCCATATTCTTGCATTAGAAAAGCATTAGAAAGATATCTATACTTCTAACATCCAGATTCTTGCATTAGAAAAGCATTAGAAAGATATCTATACTTCTAACATCCATATTCTTCATTAGAAAAGCATTAGAAAGATATCTATACTTCTAACATCCAGATTCTTGCATTAGAAAAGCATTAGAAAGATATCTATACTTCTAACATCCATATTCTTCATTAGAAAAGCATTTGAAAGATATCTATACTTCTAACATCCATATTCTTCATTAGAAAAGCAATAGAAAGATATCTATACTTCTAACATCATATTCTTCATTAGAAAAGCATTAGAAAGATATCTATACTTCTAACATCCAGATTCTTGCATTAGAAAAGCATTAGAAAGATATCTATACTTCTAACATCCATATTCTTCATTAGAAAAGCATTAGAAAGATATCTATACTTCTAACATCATATTCTTCATTAGAAAAGCATTAGAAAGATATCTATACTTCTAACATCCAGATTCTTCATTAGAAAAGCATTAGAAAGATATCTATACTTCTTACATCCAGATCCTTCATTAGAAAAGCATTAGAAAGATATCTATACTTCTAACATCCTTATTCTTGCATTAGAAAAGCATTAGAAAGATATCTATACTTCTAACATCCAGATTCTTGCATTAGAAAAGCATTAGAAAGATATCTATACTTCTAACATCCATATTCTTCATTAGAAAAGCATGAGAAAGATATCTATACTTGTAACATCCATATTCTTCATTAGAAAAGCATTAGAAAATTATCTATACTTGTAACATCCATATTCTTCATTAGAAAAGCACTAGAAAGATATCTATACTTCTAACATCCATATTCTTCATTAGAAAAGCATTAGAAAGATATATATACTTCTAACATCCATATTCTTCATTAGAAAAGCATTAGAAAGATATCTATACTTGTAACATCCATATTTTTCATTAGAAAAGCACTAGAAAGATATCTATACTTCTAACATCCATATTCTTCATTAGAAAAGCATTAGAAAGATATATTTACTTCTAACATCCATATTCTTCATTAGAAAAGCATTAGAAAGATATCTATACTTCTAACATCCATATTCTTCATTAGAAAAGCATTAGAAAGATATCTTTACTTGTAACATCCAGATTCTTCATTAGAAAAGCATTAGAAAGATATCTATACTTCTAACATCCATATTCTTGCATTAGAAAAGCATTAGAAAGATATCTATACTTCTAACATCCATATTCTTCATTAGAAAAGCATTAGAAAGATATCTATACTTCTAACATCCATATTCTTGCATTAGAAAAGCATTAGAAAGATATATTTACTTCTAACATCGAGATTCTTGCATTAGAAAAGCATTAGAAAGATATCTATACTTCTAACATCCATATTCTTCATTAGAAAAGCATTAGAAAGATATCTATACTTCTAACATCCAGATTCTTCATTAGAAAAGCATTAGAAAGATATCTATATTTCTAACATCCAGATTCTTGCATTAGAAAAGCATTAGAAAGATATCTAAACTTCTAACATCCAGAGCGTACGCGTTCATGGATGTCCATGTTGGTACAAGTTGCCGGTCAGGATAGCCGTGCACCAAAATTGTGTACCGATCAGGGAAAGTACAACACGGAGGGCGCAGCCCGAGCGTACGCGTTCATGGATGTCCATGTTGGTACAATCTACATGTACGTACCTAGTTTTTGTGTCAAAAGTTGCAATAAAGTGCTTGTATGCTTAAAATGCTTATCTCAACCGGTCACCTTTTGGCCTGCCCTTTTATAGACAGAAACCTAGAAAGATACGCCCGAGGGCGGTAGCCCGAGGGCGAAACTCGCGATTTTTGTGTTTTTCCATTCGCCCGGGACGACGAAATGAGCTCTGTGCACATCGTGCCGAAAACTGTCTTCTCCACCTTTGTTTTTGTCCGTCTGATCATAAAATCACCCTTATTTGTGTACCATTTGGAGTGCGCAGCCCAAACGTACGCGTTAATGTTAATGTTTGTATACACTACATGTATGTTCCTAGGATTTGGTAATTGAGTCAAACACACAATTCCCCGACCGTCGCGGACACCATTCTTGGACAGAAGTCCTAGTACGTAGAGTACTTTCCCTAGGTATGTGCCCGTTCGTGACTATCGTTGCGTGCATACGGACACGCTTGGGTATGTTTACCATACAAGGTTTACTAGGGAAACCTGCTTGCTCGACCATTGCCCTCCCGTCGCGGACACCATTCTTGGACAGAAGTCCTAGTACGTAGAGTACTTTCCCTAGGTATGTGCCCGTTCGTGACTATCGTTGCGTGCATACGGACACGCTTGGGTATGTTTACCATACAAGGTTTACTAGGGAAACCTGCTTGCTCGACCATTGCCCTCCCGTCGCGGACACCATTCTTGGACAGAAGTCCTAGTACGTAGAGTACTTTCCCTAGGTATGTGCCCGTTCGTGACTATCGTTGCGTGCATACGGACACGCTTGGGTATGTTTACCATACAAGGTTTACTAGGGAAACCTGCTTGCTCGACCATTGCCCTCCCGTCGCGGACACCATTCTTGGACAGAAGTCCTAGTACGTAGAGTACTTTCCCTAGGTATGTGCCCGTTCGTGACTATCGTTGCGTGCATACGGACACGCTTGGGTATGTTTACCATACAAGGTTTACTAGGGAAACCTGCTTGCTCGACCATTGCCCTCCCGTCGCGGACACCATTCTTGGACAGAAGTCCTAGTACGTAGAGTACTTTCCCTAGGTATGTGCCCGTTCGTGACTATCGTTGCGTGCATACGGACACGCTTGGGTATGTTTACCATACAAGGTTTACTAGGGAAACCTGCTTGCTCGACCATTGCCCTCCCGTCGCGGACACCATTCTTGGACAGAAGTCCTAGTACGTAGAGTACTTTCCCTAGGTATGTGCCCGTTCGTGACTATCGTTGCGTGCATACGGACACGCTTGGGTATGTTTACCATACAAGGTTTACTAGGGAAACCTGCTTGCTCGACCATTGCCCTCCCGTCGCGGACACCATTCTTGGACAGAAGTCCTAGTACGTAGAGTACTTTCCCTAGGTATGTGCCCGTTCGTGACTATCGTTGCGTGCATACGGACACGCTTGGGTATGTTTACCATACAAGGTTTACTAGGGAAACCTGCTTGCTCGACCATTGCCCTCCCGTCGCGGACACCATTCTTGGACAGAAGTCCTAGTACGTAGAGTACTTTCCCTAGGTATGTGCCCGTTCGTGACTATCGTTGCGTGCATACGGACACGCTTGGGTATGTTTACCATACAAGGTTTACTAGGGAAACCTGCTTGCTCGACCATTGCCCTCCCGTCGCGGACACCATTCTTGGACAGAAGTCCTAGTACGTAGAGTACTTTCCCTAGGTATGTGCCCGTTCGTGACTATCGTTGCGTGCATACGGACACGCTTGGGTATGTTTACCATACAAGGTTTACTAGGGAAACCTGCTTGCTCGACCATTGCCCTCCCGTCGCGGACACCATTCTTGGACAGAAGTCCTAGTACGTAGAGTACTTTCCCTAGGTATGTGCCCGTTCGTGACTATCGTTGCGTGCATACGGACACGCTTGGGTATGTTTACCATACAAGGTTTACTAGGGAAACCTGCTTGCTCGACCATTGCCCTCCCGTCGCGGACACCATTCTTGGACAGAAGTCCTAGTACGTAGAGTACTTTCCCTAGGTATGTGCCCGTTCGTGACTATCGTTGCGTGCATACGGACACGCTTGGGTATGTTTACCATACAAGGTTTACTAGGGAAACCTGCTTGCTCGACCATTGCCCTCCCGTCGCGGACACCATTCTTGGACAGAAGTCCTAGTACGTAGAGTACTTTCCCTAGGTATGTGCCCGTTCGTGACTATCGTTGCGTGCATACGGACACGCTTGGGTATGTTTACCATACAAGGTTTACTAGGGAAACCTGCTTGCTCGACCATTGCCCTCCCGTCGCGGACACCATTCTTGGACAGAAGTCCTAGTACGTAGAGTACTTTCCCTAGGTATGTGCCCGTTCGTGACTATCGTTGCGTGCATACGGACACGCTTGGGTATGTTTACCATACAAGGTTTACTAGGGAAACCTGCTTGCTCGACCATTGCCCTCCCGTCGCGGACACCATTCTTGGACAGAAGTCCTAGTACGTAGAGTACTTTCCCTAGGTATGTGCCCGTTCGTGACTATCGTTGCGTGCATACGGACACGCTTGGGTATGTTTACCATACAAGGTTTACTAGGGAAACCTGCTTGCTCGACCATTGCCCTCCCGTCGCGGACACCATTCTTGGACAGAAGTCCTAGTACGTAGAGTACTTTCCCTAGGTATGTGCCCGTTCGTGACTATCGTTGCGTGCATACGGACACGCTTGGGTATGTTTACCATACAAGGTTTACTAGGGAAACCTGCTTGCTCGACCATTGCCCTCCCGTCGCGGACACCATTCTTGGACAGAAGTCCTAGTACGTAGAGTACTTTCCCTAGGTATGTGCCCGTTCGTGACTATCGTTGCGTGCATACGGACACGCTTGGGTATGTTTACCATACAAGGTTTACTAGGGAAACCTGCTTGCTCGACCATTGCCCTCCCGTCGCGGACACCATTCTTGGACAGAAGTCCTAGTACGTAGAGTACTTTCCCTAGGTATGTGCCCGTTCGTGACTATCGTTGCGTGCATACGGACACGCTTGGGTATGTTTACCATACAAGGTTTACTAGGGAAACCTGCTTGCTCGACCATTGCCCTCCCGTCGCGGACACCATTCTTGGACAGAAGTCCTAGTACGTAGAGTACTTTCCCTAGGTATGTGCCCGTTCGTGACTATCGTTGCGTGCATACGGACACGCTTGGGTATGTTTACCATACAAGGTTTACTAGGGAAACCTGCTTGCTCGACCATTGCCCTCCCGTCGCGGACACCATTCTTGGACAGAAGTCCTAGTACGTAGAGTACTTTCCCTAGGTATGTGCCCGTTCGTGACTATCGTTGCGTGCATACGGACACGCTTGGGTATGTTTACCATACAAGGTTTACTAGGGAAACCTGCTTGCTCGACCATTGCCCTCCCGTCGCGGACACCATTCTTGGACAGAAGTCCTAGTACGTAGAGTACTTTCCCTAGGTATGTGCCCGTTCGTGACTATCGTTGCGTGCATACGGACACGCTTGGGTATGTTTACCATACAAGGTTTACTAGGGAAACCTGCTTGCTCGACCATTGCCCTCCCGTCGCGGACACCATTCTTGGACAGAAGTCCTAGTACGTAGAGTACTTTCCCTAGGTATGTGCCCGTTCGTGACTATCGTTGCGTGCATACGGACACGCTTGGGTATGTTTACCATACAAGGTTTACTAGGGAAACCAGGAAGGAATTCTAGGCACACGTTTTGTTCCATCCACAGTAACTTTCGTTCTCTTAAGGTAGCTATTTAACTTGTTTGCCATGATAAGCAACCTGCTTCCCCGACCGTCGCGGACACCATTCTTGGACAGAAGTCCTAGTACGTAGAGTACTTTCCCTAGGTATGTGCCCGTTCGTGACTATCGTTGCGTGCATACGGACACGCTTGGGTATGTTTACCATACAAGGTTTACTAGGGAAACCTGCTTGCTCGACCATTGCCCTCCCGTCGCGGACACCATTCTTGGACAGAAGTCCTAGTACGTAGAGTACTTTCCCTAGGTATGTGCCCGTTCGTGACTATCGTTGCGTGCATACGGACACGCTTGGGTATGTTTACCATACAAGGTTTACTAGGGAAACCTGCTTGCTCGACCATTGCCCTCCCGTCGCGGACACCATTCTTGGACAGAAGTCCTAGTACGTAGAGTACTTTCCCTAGGTATGTGCCCGTTCGTGACTATCGTTGCGTGCATACGGACACGCTTGGGTATGTTTACCATACAAGGTTTACTAGGGAAACCTGCTTGCTCGACCATTGCCCTCCCGTCGCGGACACCATTCTTGGACAGAAGTCCTAGTACGTAGAGTACTTTCCCTAGGTATGTGCCCGTTCGTGACTATCGTTGCGTGCATACGGACACGCTTGGGTATGTTTACCATACAAGGTTTACTAGGGAAACCTGCTTGCTCGACCATTGCCCTCCCGTCGCGGACACCATTCTTGGACAGAAGTCCTAGTACGTAGAGTACTTTCCCTAGGTATGTGCCCGTTCGTGACTATCGTTGCGTGCATACGGACACGCTTGGGTATGTTTACCATACAAGGTTTACTAGGGAAACCTGCTTGCTCGACCATTGCCCTCCCGTCGCGGACACCATTCTTGGACAGAAGTCCTAGTACGTAGAGTACTTTCCCTAGGTATGTGCCCGTTCGTGACTATCGTTGCGTGCATACGGACACGCTTGGGTATGTTTACCATACAAGGTTTACTAGGGAAACCTGCTTGCTCGACCATTGCCCTCCCGTCGCGGACACCATTCTTGGACAGAAGTCCTAGTACGTAGAGTACTTTCCCTAGGTATGTGCCCGTTCGTGACTATCGTTGCGTGCATACGGACACGCTTGGGTATGTTTACCATACAAGGTTTACTAGGGAAACCTGCTTGCTCGACCATTGCCCTCCCGTCGCGGACACCATTCTTGGACAGAAGTCCTAGTACGTAGAGTACTTTCCCTAGGTATGTGCCCGTTCGTGACTATCGTTGCGTGCATACGGACACGCTTGGGTATGTTTACCATACAAGGTTTACTAGGGAAACCTGCTTGCTCGACCATTGCCCTCCCGTCGCGGACACCATTCTTGGACAGAAGTCCTAGTACGTAGAGTACTTTCCCTAGGTATGTGCCCGTTCGTGACTATCGTTGCGTGCATACGGACACGCTTGGGTATGTTTACCATACAAGGTTTACTAGGGAAACCTGCTTGCTCGACCATTGCCCTCCCGTCGCGGACACCATTCTTGGACAGAAGTCCTAGTACGTAGAGTACTTTCCCTAGGTATGTGCCCGTTCGTGACTATCGTTGCGTGCATACGGACACGCTTGGGTATGTTTACCATACAAGGTTTACTAGGGAAACCTGCTTGCTCGACCATTGCCCTCCCGTCGCGGACACCATTCTTGGACAGAAGTCCTAGTACGTAGAGTACTTTCCCTAGGTATGTGCCCGTTCGTGACTATCGTTGCGTGCATACGGACACGCTTGGGTATGTTTACCATACAAGGTTTACTAGGGAAACCTGCTTGCTCGACCATTGCCCTCCCGTCGCGGACACCATTCTTGGACAGAAGTCCTAGTACGTAGCGTTCTTTATTGTACTTGATCAGTTTGTATTGCCTTCGCTTTGTTCCATCGACACTTGCTACTGCTCACTAAGGGGTTTTTGTTTGTGATGTGTACGATAAGCCACCGTCTATCCTATCCGGCACTTTATCAACACTTTTCACCCAAGTCATAGGAACGTAGTGTACTTTCCCTGATCGGTACACAATTTTGGTGCACGGCTATCCTGACCGGCAACTTGTACCAACATGGACATCCATGAACGCGTACGCTCGGGCTGCGCCCTCCGTGTTGTACTTTCCCTGATCGGTACACAATTTTGGTGCACGGCTATCCTGACCGGCAACTTGTACCAACATGGACATCCATGAACGCGTACGCTCGGGCTGCGCCCTCCGTGTTGTACTTTCCCTGATCGGTACACAATTTTGGTGCACGGCTATCCTGACCGGCAACTTGTACCAACATGGACATCCAGGAACGCGTACGTAGTGTACTTTCCCTGATCGGTACACAATTTTGGTGCATGTGTACCAACATGGACATCCATGAACGCGTACGCTCGGGCTGCGCCCTCCGTGTTGTACTTTCCCTGATCGGTACACAATTTTGGTGCACGGCTATCCTGACCGGCAACTTGTACCAACATGGACATCCATGAACGCGTACGTAGTGTACTTTCCCTGATCGGTACACAATTTTGGTGCATGTGTACCAACATGGACATCCATGAACGCGTACGCTCGGGCTGCGCCCTCCGTGTTGTACTTTCCCTGATCGGTACACAATTTTGGTGCACGGCTATCCTGACCGGCAACTTGTACCAACATGGACATCCAGGAACGCGTACGTAGTGTACTTTCCCTGATCGGTACACAATTTTGGTGCATGTGTACCAACATGGACATCCATGAACGCGTACGCTCGGGCTGCGCCCTCCGTGTTGTACTTTCCCTGATCGGTACACAATTTTGGTGCATGTGTACCAACATGGACATCCATGAACGCGTACGCTCGGGCTGCGCCCTCCGTGTTGTACTTTCCCTGATCGGTACACAATTTTGGTGCACGGCTATCCTGACCGGCAACTTGTACCAACATGGACATCCATGAACGCGTACGTAGTGTACTTTCCCTGATCGGTACACAATTTTGGTGCATGTGTACCAACATGGACATCCATGAACGCGTACGCTCGGGCTGCGCCCTCCGTGTTGTACTTTCCCTGATCGGTACACAATTTTGGTGCATGTGTACCAACATGGACATCCATGAACGCGTACGCTCGGGCTGCGCCCTCCGTGTTGTACTTTCCCTGATCGGTACACAATTTTGGTGCACGGCTATCCTGACCGGCAACTTGTACCAACATGGACATCCATGAACGCGTACGTAGTGTACTTTCCCTGATCGGTACACAATTTTGGTGCATGTGTACCAACATGGACATCCATGAACGCGTACGCTCGGGCTGCGCCCTCCGTGTTGTACTTTCCCTGATCGGTACACAATTTTGGTGCACGGCTATCCTGACCGGCAACTTGTACCAACATGGACATCCATGAACGCGTACGTAGTGTACTTTCCCTGATCGGTACACAATTTTGGTGCATGTGTACCAACATGGACATCCATGAACGCGTACGCTCGGGCTGCGCCCTCCGTGTTGTACTTTCCCTGATCGGTACACAATTTTGGTGCATGTGTACCAACATGGACATCCATGAACGCGTACGCTCGGGCTGCGCCCTCCGTGTTGTACTTTCCCTGATCGGTACACAATTTTGGTGCACGGCTATCCTGACCGGCAACTTGTACCAACATGGACATCCATGAACGCGTACGTAGTGTACTTTCCCTGATCGGTACACAATTTTGGTGCATGTGTACCAACATGGACATCCATGAACGCGTACGCTCGGGCTGCGCCCTCCGTGTTGTACTTTCCCTGATCGGTACACAATTTTGGTGCATGTGTACCAACATGGACATCCATGAACGCGTACGCTCGGGCTGCGCCCTCCGTGTTGTACTTTCCCTGATCGGTACACAATTTTGGTGCACGGCTATCCTGACCGGCAACTTGTACCAACATGGACATCCATGAACGCGTACGTAGTGTACTTTCCCTGATCGGTACACAATTTTGGTGCACGGCTTAGGAAATGGGCTTAAAATGTTATCACTCAATCCATTTAATCTTGTTATAGTCGATACTTACCGTGCCGACCAAGTAGGACACGATACAAGGCAATGTTGTTTGAGTAATAATATATCCGCCATACATTTCAGTACAAAATTGCTCGGTCAGACCTACGGCGGGCCATAACTCGAATACTAAACGTCGCAGACATGGGTCGTAGAACAATTTTAAGCTCGTCTAATCATTCTCTATCCGATTCTGGATAGTGGTTTTTTGACCACTTTTCATCATTTTGTGACACCCCGAACCTAGGGACAGCTCCCTAGCTTTTTGCAAAAAAGTGCACCGAACGGGCCGGAGAGCTCGAGTAGTCAAAAAAATTTTTTTCGCTAAAAACCCTCAAAACGTGTCAGAAACACACCCTAGATGATGAAAAGTGCAACCAGAAAGTCAACCGACAACATGCCCGGGGGTACCAATTTGCTCTACGCGTCCCTAGGTAGGGTACTTTTTCATACAAACATCAATGTGCACGGTGCACAAAGTGCGCGGAACAAAAATTGCTCGGTCAGACCTACGGCGGGCCATAACTCGAATACTAAACGTCGCAGACATGGGTCGTAGAACAATTTTAAGCTCGTCTAATCATTCTCTATCCGATTCTGGATAGTGGTTTTTTGACCACTTTTCATCATTTTGTGACACCCCGAACCTAGGGACAGCTCCCTAGCTTTTTGCAAAAAAGTGCACCGAACGGGCCGGAGAGCTCGAGTAGTCAAAAAAATTTTTTTCGCTAAAAACCCTCAAAACGTGTCAGAAACACACCCTAGATGATGAAAAGTGCAACCAGAAAGTCAACCGACAACATGCCCGGGGGTACCAATTTGCTCTACGCGTCCCTAGGTAGGGTACTTTTTCATACAAACATCAATGTGCACGGTGCACAAAGTGCGCGGAACAAAAATTGCTCGGTCAGACCTACGGCGGGCCATAACTCGAATACTAAACGTCGCAGACATGGGTCGTAGAACAATTTTAAGCTCGTCTAATCATTCTCTATCCGATTCTGGATAGTGGTTTTTTGACCACTTTTCATCATTTTGTGACACCCCGAACCTAGGGACAGCTCCCTAGCTTTTTGCAAAAAAGTGCACCGAACGGGCCGGAGAGCTCGAGTAGTCAAAAAAATTTTTTTCGCTAAAAACCCTCAAAACGTGTCAGAAACACACCCTAGATGATGAAAAGTGCAACCAGAAAGTCAACCGACAACATGCCCGGGGGTACCAATTTGCTCTACGCGTCCCTAGGTAGGGTACTTTTTCATACAAACATCAATGTGCACGGTGCACAAAGTGCGCGGAACAAAAATTGCTCGGTCAGACCTACGGCGGGCCATAACTCGAATACTAAACGTCGCAGACATGGGTCGTAGAACAATTTTAAGCTCGTCTAATCATTCTCTATCCGATTCTGGATAGTGGTTTTTTGACCACTTTTCATCATTTTGTGACACCCCGAACCTAGGGACAGCTCCCTAGCTTTTTGCAAAAAAGTGCACCGAACGGGCCGGAGAGCTCGAGTAGTCAAAAAAATTTTTTTCGCTAAAAACCCTCAAAACGTGTCAGAAACACACCCTAGATGATGAAAAGTGCAACCAGAAAGTCAACCGACAACATGCCCGGGGGTACCAATTTGCTCTACGCGTCCCTAGGTAGGGTACTTTTTCATACAAACATCAATGTGCACGGTGCACAAAGTGCGCGGAACAAAAATTGCTCGGTCAGACCTACGGCGGGCCATAACTCGAATACTAAACGTCGCAGACATGGGTCGTAGAACAATTTTAAGCTCGTCTAATCATTCTCTATCCGATTCTGGATAGTGGTTTTTTGACCACTTTTCATCATTTTGTGACACCCCGAACCTAGGGACAGCTCCCTAGCTTTTTGCAAAAAAGTGCACCGAACGGGCCGGAGAGCTCGAGTAGTCAAAAAAATTTTTTTCGCTAAAAACCCTCAAAACGTGTCAGAAACACACCCTAGATGATGAAAAGTGCAACCAGAAAGTCAACCGACAACATGCCCGGGGGTACCAATTTGCTCTACGCGTCCCTAGGTAGGGTACTTTTTCATACAAACATCAATGTGCACGGTGCACAAAGTGCGCGGAACAAAAATTGCTCGGTCAGACCTACGGCGGGCCATAACTCGAATACTAAACGTCGCAGACATGGGTCGTAGAACAATTTTAAGCTCGTCTAATCATTCTCTATCCGATTCTGGATAGTGGTTTTTTGACCACTTTTCATCATTTTGTGACACCCCGAACCTAGGGACAGCTCCCTAGCTTTTTGCAAAAAAGTGCACCGAACGGGCCGGAGAGCTCGAGTAGTCAAAAAAATTTTTTTCGCTAAAAACCCTCAAAACGTGTCAGAAACACACCCTAGATGATGAAAAGTGCAACCAGAAAGTCAACCGACAACATGCCCGGGGGTACCAATTTGCTCTACGCGTCCCTAGGTAGGGTACTTTTTCATACAAACATCAATGTGCACGGTGCACAAAGTGCGCGGAACAAAAATTGCTCGGTCAGACCTACGGCGGGCCATAACTCGAATACTAAACGTCGCAGACATGGGTCGTAGAACAATTTTAAGCTCGTCTAATCATTCTCTATCCGATTCTGGATAGTGGTTTTTTGACCACTTTTCATCATTTTGTGACACCCCGAACCTAGGGACAGCTCCCTAGCTTTTTGCAAAAAAGTGCACCGAACGGGCCGGAGAGCTCGAGTAGTCAAAAAAATTTTTTTCGCTAAAAACCCTCAAAACGTGTCAGAAACACACCCTAGATGATGAAAAGTGCAACCAGAAAGTCAACCGACAACATGCCCGGGGGTACCAATTTGCTCTACGCGTCCCTAGGTAGGGTACTTTTTCATACAAACATCAATGTGCACGGTGCACAAAGTGCGCGGAACAAAAATTGCTCGGTCAGACCTACGGCGGGCCATAACTCGAATACTAAACGTCGCAGACATGGGTCGTAGAACAATTTTAAGCTCGTCTAATCATTCTCTATCCGATTCTGGATAGTGGTTTTTTGACCACTTTTCATCATTTTGTGACACCCCGAACCTAGGGACAGCTCCCTAGCTTTTTGCAAAAAAGTGCACCGAACGGGCCGGAGAGCTCGAGTAGTCAAAAAAATTTTTTTCGCTAAAAACCCTCAAAACGTGTCAGAAACACACCCTAGATGATGAAAAGTGCAACCAGAAAGTCAACCGACAACATGCCCGGGGGTACCAATTTGCTCTACGCGTCCCTAGGTAGGGTACTTTTTCATACAAACATCAATGTGCACGGTGCACAAAGTGCGCGGAACAAAAATTGCTCGGTCAGACCTACGGCGGGCCATAACTCGAATACTAAACGTCGCAGACATGGGTCGTAGAACAATTTTAAGCTCGTCTAATCATTCTCTATCCGATTCTGGATAGTGGTTTTTTGACCACTTTTCATCATTTTGTGACACCCCGAACCTAGGGACAGCTCCCTAGCTTTTTGCAAAAAAGTGCACCGAACGGGCCGGAGAGCTCGAGTAGTCAAAAAAATTTTTTTCGCTAAAAACCCTCAAAACGTGTCAGAAACACACCCTAGATGATGAAAAGTGCAACCAGAAAGTCAACCGACAACATGCCCGGGGGTACCAATTTGCTCTACGCGTCCCTAGGTAGGGTACTTTTTCATACAAACATCAATGTGCACGGTGCACAAAGTGCGCGGAACAAAAATTGCTCGGTCAGACCTACGGCGGGCCATAACTCGAATACTAAACGTCGCAGACATGGGTCGTAGAACAATTTTAAGCTCGTCTAATCATTCTCTATCCGATTCTGGATAGTGGTTTTTTGACCACTTTTCATCATTTTGTGACACCCCGAACCTAGGGACAGCTCCCTAGCTTTTTGCAAAAAAGTGCACCGAACGGGCCGGAGAGCTCGAGTAGTCAAAAAAATTTTTTTCGCTAAAAACCCTCAAAACGTGTCAGAAACACACCCTAGATGATGAAAAGTGCAACCAGAAAGTCAACCGACAACATGCCCGGGGGTACCAATTTGCTCTACGCGTCCCTAGGTAGGGTACTTTTTCATACAAACATCAATGTGCACGGTGCACAAAGTGCGCGGAACAAAAATTGCTCGGTCAGACCTACGGCGGGCCATAACTCGAATACTAAACGTCGCAGACATGGGTCGTAGAACAATTTTAAGCTCGTCTAATCATTCTCTATCCGATTCTGGATAGTGGTTTTTTGACCACTTTTCATCATTTTGTGACACCCCGAACCTAGGGACAGCTCCCTAGCTTTTTGCAAAAAAGTGCACCGAACGGGCCGGAGAGCTCGAGTAGTCAAAAAAATTTTTTTCGCTAAAAACCCTCAAAACGTGTCAGAAACACACCCTAGATGATGAAAAGTGCAACCAGAAAGTCAACCGACAACATGCCCGGGGGTACCAATTTGCTCTACGCGTCCCTAGGTAGGGTACTTTTTCATACAAACATCAATGTGCACGGTGCACAAAGTGCGCGGAACAAAAATTGCTCGGTCAGACCTACGGCGGGCCATAACTCGAATACTAAACGTCGCAGACATGGGTCGTAGAACAATTTTAAGCTCGTCTAATCATTCTCTATCCGATTCTGGATAGTGGTTTTTTGACCACTTTTCATCATTTTGTGACACCCCGAACCTAGGGACAGCTCCCTAGCTTTTTGCAAAAAAGTGCACCGAACGGGCCGGAGAGCTCGAGTAGTCAAAAAATTTTTTTCGCTAAAAACCCTCAAAACGTGTCAGAAACACACCCTAGATGATGAAAAGTGCAACCAGAAAGTCAACCGACAACATGCCCGGGGGTACCAATTTGCTCTACGCGTCCCTAGGTAGGGTACTTTTTCATACAAACATCAATGTGCACGGTGCACAAAGTGCGCGGAACAAAAATTGCTCGGTCAGACCTACGGCGGGCCATAACTCGAATACTAAACGTCGCAGACATGGGTCGTAGAACAATTTTAAGCTCGTCTAATCATTCTCTATCCGATTCTGGATAGTGGTTTTTTGACCACTTTTCATCATTTTGTGACACCCCGAACCTAGGGACAGCTCCCTAGCTTTTTGCAAAAAAGTGCACCGAACGGGCCGGAGAGCTCGAGTAGTCAAAAAAATTTTTTTCGCTAAAAACCCTCAAAACGTGTCAGAAACACACCCTAGATGATGAAAAGTGCAACCAGAAAGTCAACCGACAACATGCCCGGGGGTACCAATTTGCTCTACGCGTCCCTAGGTAGGGTACTTTTTCATACAAACATCAATGTGCACGGTGCACAAAGTGCGCGGAACAAAAATTGCTCGGTCAGACCTACGGCGGGCCATAACTCGAATACTAAACGTCGCAGACATGGGTCGTAGAACAATTTTAAGCTCGTCTAATCATTCTCTATCCGATTCTGGATAGTGGTTTTTTGACCACTTTTCATCATTTTGTGACACCCCGAACCTAGGGACAGCTCCCTAGCTTTTTGCAAAAAAGTGCACCGAACGGGCCGGAGAGCTCGAGTAGTCAAAAAAATTTTTTTTCGCTAAAAACCCTCAAAACGTGTCAGAAACACACCCTAGATGATGAAAAGTGCAACCAGAAAGTCAACCGACAACATGCCCGGGGGTACCAATTTGCTCTACGCGTCCCTAGGTAGGGTACTTTTTCATACAAACATCAATGTGCACGGTGCACAAAGTGCGCGGAACAAAAATTGCTCGGTCAGACCTACGGCGGGCCATAACTCGAATACTAAACGTCGCAGACATGGGTCGTAGAACATTTTAAGCTCGTCTAATCATTCTCTATCCGATTCTGGATAGTGGTTTTTTGACCACTTTTCATCATTTTGTGACACCCCGAACCTAGGGACAGCTCCCTAGCTTTTTGCAAAAAAGTGCACCGAACGGGCCGGAGAGCTCGAGTAGTCAAAAAAATTTTTTTCGCTAAAAACCCTCAAAACGTGTCAGAAACACACCCTAGATGATGAAAAGTGCAACCAGAAAGTCAACCGACAACATGCCCGGGGGTACCAATTTGCTCTACGCGTCCCTAGGTAGGGTACTTTTTCATACAAACATCAATGTGCACGGTGCACAAAGTGCGCGGAACAAAAATTGCTCGGTCAGACCTACGGCGGGCCATAACTCGAATACTAAACGTCGCAGACATGGGTCGTAGAACAATTTTAAGCTCGTCTAATCATTCTCTATCCGATTCTGGATAGTGGTTTTTGACCACTTTTCATCATTTTGTGACACCCCGAACCTAGGGACAGCTCCCTAGCTTTTTGCAAAAAAGTGCACCGAACGGGCCGGAGAGCTCGAGTAGTCAAAAAAATTTTTTTCGCTAAAAACCCTCAAAACGTGTCAGAAACACACCCTAGATGATGAAAAGTGCAACCAGAAAGTCAACCGACAACATGCCCGGGGGTACCAATTTGCTCTACGCGTCCCTAGGTAGGGTACTTTTTCATACAAACATCAATGTGCACGGTGCACAAAGTGCGCGGAACAAAAATTGCTCGGTCAGACCTACGGCGGGCCATAACTCGAATACTAAACGTCGCAGACATGGGTCGTAGAACAATTTTAAGCTCGTCTAATCATTCTCTATCCGATTCTGGATAGTGGTTTTTTGACCACTTTTCATCATTTTGTGACACCCCGAACCTAGGGACAGCTCCCTAGCTTTTTGCAAAAAAGTGCACCGAACGGGCCGGAGAGCTCGAGTAGTCAAAAAAATTTTTTTCGCTAAAAACCCTCAAAACGTGTCAGAAACACACCCTAGATGATGAAAAGTGCAACCAGAAAGTCAACCGACAACATGCCCGGGGGTACCAATTTGCTCTACGCGTCCCTAGGTAGGGTACTTTTTCATACAAACATCAATGTGCACGGTGCACAAAGTGCGCGGAACAAAAATTGCTCGGTCAGACCTACGGCGGGCCATAACTCGAATACTAAACGTCGCAGACATGGGTCGTAGAACAATTTTAAGCTCGTCTAATCATTCTCTATCCGATTCTGGATAGTGGTTTTTTGACCACTTTTCATCATTTTGTGACACCCCGAACCTAGGGACAGCTCCCTAGCTTTTTGCAAAAAAGTGCACCGAACGGGCCGGAGAGCTCGAGTAGTCAAAAAAATTTTTTTTCGCTAAAAACCCTCAAAACGTGTCAGAAACACACCCTAGATGATGAAAAGTGCAACCAGAAAGTCAACCGACAACATGCCCGGGGGTACCAATTTGCTCTACGCGTCCTAGGTAGGGTACTTTTTCATACAAACATCAATGTGCACGGTGCACAAAGTGCGCGGAACAAAAATTGCTCGGTCAGACCTACGGCGGGCCATAACTCGAATACTAAACGTCGCAGACATGGGTCGTAGAACAATTTTAAGCTCGTCTAATCATTCTCTATCCGATTCTGGATAGTGGTTTTTTGACCACTTTTCATCATTTTGTGACACCCCGAACCTAGGGACAGCTCCCTAGCTTTTTGCAAAAAAGTGCACCGAACGGGCCGGAGAGCTCGAGTAGTCAAAAAAATTTTTTCGCTAAAAACCCTCAAAACGTGTCAGAACACACCCTAGATGATGAAAAGTGCAACCAGAAAGTCAACCGACAACATGCCCGGGGGTACCAATTTGCTCTACGCGTCCCTAGGTAGGGTACTTTTTCATACAAACATCAAAGTGCGCTTAGCAAAAGTTCTCCGTCAGACCTACGGCGGGCCATAACTCGAAAACTAAACGTCGCAGACATGGGTCGTAGAACAATTTTAAGTTCGTCTAATGATTCTACATCCGATTCTGGATAGTGGTTTTTTGACCACTTTTCAAATTTTGTGACACCCCAAACCTAGGGGCAGCTCCCTAGCTTTTGTCAAAAAATGGTCACCGAACGGGCCGGAGAGCTCGAGTAGTCAAAAAATTTTTTTTCGCCAAAATCACTGAAAACGTGTAGAAAACGCATTTTAGATGATGAAAAGTGAAACCAGAACGTCAAACAAAACTTTTTTGGGGGTACCCTTTTTACTCTACGGGCCCCTAGGTAAGGCGCGCCATTAGCGCTTTCCTCTCGAGTTCCCAACTTTTGCCCTCTGGGAACATGATCATTTGTTCATTGCCTACTATAGGGAGGGTACCTTGCTCCGAGGTCAAAAATGAAAATTTCACCAAATCGTAGTTTTTACCTCTATTTTGTCGTAGGAGCATGGTTTGAGGTGTCGGTGGGTCATTTCGGCCCCCATTTGGGTCATACGTCCCCTCCCCGATTTAGTTCGTCGTATGACCATAGTCCGAACTTATGAAGCAAAAGTGGTGTCTGGTGGTGTCTGCCGATGATCTTAACCTATGATTTCGAGTTGATATGCGTATATTAGAGTAAAATTAGGCCTTGTAGTACACGGCTTATGCCCGGACTAGGTGTCCCGGGACAAAATCTCGAAAATTACAGACAACCCCAGCATCGCTTAAGGTGGTCAGTAGCAAATATATTTTTGGGTCTTCGGACCCATGAAGAGACAGTAGCTGGCTAGTTTGCTGTACTCTTACGCTGAGAACTGGCAGCGTAGAGGGTCTACGGACCCTGAAAGGACCTACCCAACCTTTCAAAAAGCTCCCTGGAGCGGTACATCACGGGTCTACGGACCCTAAGACTTCGTCGTGATGGTTTCAAGCATAAAAGTCGTAACAGTTTAAGAGGTTTTCGTAAGCGTATATAAATGCATGCTTGAAACTAAGCCGCGTTGTCTTTAAACACTGCAAGACCAATCGAACTTTTTAGGGAAACTCGAAGGATTCACGCTAAGCTCGATGAGCTATTAAGGGTAGTGGTGCATGGTTTGTCGGCGTTCCTTGGATCTAATCCATTGAACAAATGTGTCTGGGGTCATGGTGCAGGTAAAATAGCGTGATGAAACCGGTTTCCCTTACCAAATGTGGCATAACTTTCCCTGAGAGCGAAGCTCAGACCCACGTAGGGGAGAGCAAGTGGAACTTAAATGTTCTATGCAGCAAATGTTCGCTATGCGGATAAACAAGTTGGAATAGCTCAATGTAGTGTAATGCAACACGAATCGCAATTAACGATAAGGGGACCCAGAAGCAATTCTGCGGAACCCTCGGGGGAGGTGTGAGTTGATATAATTAGAGGTGATAGTCCAAGTTGTTCGAGCTCCGGCTCGGCAGCCGATACGAGGTTCCTGTTGAGCTTGTACATCGCGCAGAGGCGCCGTTCGGTTCTAGCAATGATTCCCGCCACCATGTTTCATGCGTGCAGAGGTCCGTTAGAGCTCGAGCAATGTGTCCCGCCGTGATTACGAAAAAGTTTAACAGTTGACTAAGTTGGGGGTGTGTTCAAGTAATCGCGCAGAGATGCCGATCGGTTTCTAGCAATGTTTCCCGTCCAAGGTGGTATTGGCACCTGTGCAGAGTGACCGTTAGCAATGTCTCCCGTATCACGGTGGTGTTCTACCACATGGCAGAGTGACCGCTAGCAATGTCTCCCGTCACAGGTGGTAGCCCAGTAGTGCAGAGAAGCCGCTAGCAAGTCTCCCGTCACAGAGTAAGCAGGTCCGCGAAGTGCAGAGTACCGTTAGCAATGTCTCCCGTATCACGGTGGTATCATTCCACTAGTGCGAGTGACCGCTAGCAATGCTCCCGACACACGGCGGTAGCTTAACGCAGTGCAGAGAGACTCAGGAGCAAAGTCTTCCGACACACGGTGGTAACTCGACGAGGTGCAGAGTAACCGTTAGCATGTCTCCCGTATCACGGTGGAGTTCTTCCACTAGTGGCAGAGTGACCGCTAGCAATGTTTCCCGACACATCGAAGGAGTAGATCCACGAAGTGCAGAAAGATCGCTGAACCAATCAATGCATCCCGTCGTGGAGAGCTTACACGCCCGTAGGACAAAACAGTGGGGTGTATCCAGTGAACATTAGTATACATGAGTGCAGAGTACCGATTGGACTATAGTGGTCAAAACGCAGCCGGGTATTCAACTCTGTAGCCGTACAAGGTATCCGCCTGTTAGAAGGACACCGTACGGTTACAGTTTTAACAAAAATCAGCCGCGGTAATTTCAACCCAACCCACTATAGCCATTCAATGTATCCGTCATAATCATGTATACCG
>NW_024428348.1:0-31507 GCF_017562075.2 Anopheles merus | reverse complement strand
ATACAGCATCACAGAACGAGCACATAATACCACATTCAAGCGATTCAAGTGGCACAGAGCGTCACAGCAAACTCCCTCCATTTAGTTGCCGTTGCAGATAGATGCCAAGGACTCAGGAACAAAAAGCAGGAATACAGCAAAGTCAGGAATGGTTGTGGCGAACAATTGAAGGCAGGACTACCAGAGACAGCTTATGTCACAGCTAGCGGCAGTTTGACGAAAATTAGGTCGAGACAACAAAATAATTCACGAATTTACGCGGAGCACAGTGAGAAAAACACACTCAGTCGTCAGCTGTCAAAGTCAACTGTGTTATTTTAAAACTTGTTGGTGGAGGGTATATCATAGTATATATGTAGGAAATAGGAGACAGTTGTCAGTAGTCAGACAAGGAAGTGAGACGGGTCAAAGAATGAATTTAGGATCACCCTGTGCTGATGTCACATCGAACTGACGACGCAGTAGGTTTAGCTAGAGCGAAACATTCACGCGGGAGAAGCCAAGCGAAGCAGACGAAAGTGAATAAGGAACTGTAAAACCATCTCTTTCCGCGTACCACTTTTTTCTACGTTCTACATGGGGGCTCAACCGGATGAGGCTAACAAAGTGATGAGTTTACAGTTATGAAAAGTTGCATAATGTCTAAAGTTGATAAAGTTGTTCATGTCGTAATGTTGATAAGTTGTAAAGTGTTAAAGTCGTTCAAGTCGTAAAGTTAGTAAAGTTGTTATTTCATTGCAGTAGTGGTTCGAATTGGAAAAGTTGAATTAGTTGGTGTTTCATCCGATGTGAAAGTGTGAATTTGTGCCGAAAAGTTGACGTTGTGACGCATATAAGGTTGTTAAAAGTTGCGATTGTGACGTTGTAAAGTGTGTTAAATAAAAGCTAAAGTTGTGCAAAACGTTAATGAGAAAATGGTGAACGCGTTGATTGCAGCGATGGTCGAAGACCATACGCGGTTGGGTTTGGTGAAAAAAATGTGAGAGCGTGAATTAAGTACGATCGGAACAAAAGAGGAGCTGCCGCACGCGTCGTCGCGTATGATCGAGCTGATGTAGCTGATTTGCGGATGCTGAGTTGCCCACGGTTAACCGAGTGCAACCACTACTCCTTGCGCGATGTCGAAGATGGTGTTGATGCATTTGGCGCCGGATCTACGCAAGTTGTGCGCGCATGGATCAGAAGTTTGAGGAGATTACGATGGCTGGAGGGAAAGAGGATCAGAAATTTATCATGTGCCGTAAAAAGTTGACCGGAGTCGCACTTGGTTTTCTAAATACGCTGAAAGGTGTGACGACATATGCAAATCTACGTAGGGCGTTGATTAACGAGTTGCTCCAAGTGTGCGTGCAAGCGACATACACAGGCAGCTATCGACGCGTCGCAAGAAAAAAAGTGGAGA
This sequence comes from Anopheles merus, assembly GCF_017562075.2. Lineage (NCBI taxonomy): Eukaryota > Metazoa > Arthropoda > Insecta > Diptera > Culicidae > Anopheles > Anopheles merus. The sequence continues at coordinate 30,105 of NW_024428348.1, read as the reverse complement.
CCGTGATATAATTTGTTTACGCCATGCAGCAAATTGCGCAGCAAATCGATTTAGACGAAGCCAGTCTCGTAGAATATGTGGCAGATGGAATAACTAACGACGAAAAGCAGAGGTCAATGTTCTACGAGGCAAATAATATTAACGAACTTAAGGAGAAAATACGTTTGTTCGAGAGAGCGGCGAACAAGTTTCAACAGGAACGCCCAAAAGTCGTCGGGCAACGAATTCCGGATAAGTTAAAACAACGCCATTGTTTCAATTGTGGCAGCGCTTCTCATCGAGTTATCGAATGTCCAACAAAACAAGAGGGTCCGACGTGTTTCAAATGTGGAACAAAAGGACATTGCGCAAAAGATTGTACGACAGCGCAAGGAAGAAGACCGCATTGTTACGCTTGGGGCGAAGTTGGGCATGTTGCTGCACGATGCCCGAACAACAGTAATAATAATAGAGTTCAAACAATGACGAGCTCATTTCCAATTGTGCGTGTGTCAGTTGGAAACCAGTTGTGCGAAGCGGTGATCGATACGTGCAGTGATGTGACGCTGATGCGCTGGGATTTGTTCATGGAATAAAAATCAATTGTAACGAGTTGAAACCGTCTGCACGGTAATAAAAGGCTATGGTGGAAAACAAAGCAAAGGTGTGGTGAGTTGACGATCCGTGCTACCATCGATGAAGTTGAGGAGATAATTCGTTTCGTGGTGGTACCTTCGAATTCTATCGACACCAAAATGCTGATAGGAATCGATGTGCTCAAAAGGGTTAACTACGTTATCACAACGGTCATGCAAAGATAACAAAGCAACAGGAGGAAGAGGAAAACCCCACGAGTGTGATGATCGTTGGGTGTATCGTATAGTTTGTGAGAGTCATCAAGAAATAGACGCACCGTCAAATTATCGTCGCGTGATTTGTGATATGGTGAATAATTATGAACCAGCAATGATTCTAACGTTGAAAGTGAGATGAAAATATTAGTGAACAAAGAGGAAGTAGTGCGTACGTTGCCAAGAGAATAGCTCCGGTAGAGAAAGAGGTGGTAAGGAAACAAGTTCGCGAATGGTTAAATGACGGAATAGTTCAGCCATCGCGAAGCCCTTACGCTAGCGCAGTTGTGGTTGTACCGAAGAAGGATGCTCACCGTGTTGTGTGTGGATTATCGTGAGATGAATAAGAGGATCGTGCGGGACTCTTATCCGATGCCCAATATCGAAGACCAGATTGATCAGTTGGCAGATGCTCGTGTGTACAGTGTATTAGATCTGAAAAATTAGTATTTTCACATCAAGGTGGAGAAGGAAAGTCGCCAGTGCACATCTTTCGTAAAACGGATGGGCAGTATGAGTTTTTACGTGCTCCGTTGGATTGTGTCTCAGCGGCAATGCGTTGGACGCTTCATCGATGCAGTACTTCATGAGTTGATCAGAGACGGCACCGTGATGGCCTTCGTAGATGACATCATCATTCCGTCTCGAGACGAGGAGCATGGTTTGGCGTCTTTGCGGCGAGTTTTAGAAGTGGCACAGCGGGCAGGACTTCACTTCAATTGGAAAAAGTGTTCGTTCCTCAAACGGCGTGTGGAGTATTTGGGGTATACCGTCTATGAAGGTAAGATTGAACCTGCTCCCCAAAAAATAGAAAAAGTTAAATATTATCTGCAGCCACAAACGGTGAAACAGCTGCAGTGTTTTTGAATTTGATGAAGAGGCAAGAGCAGCTTTTGAAACGATTAAAGAAAAATTAGTGGAATCTCCAGTATTACACATTTTCAAGGCGAGTTTGGATACCGAATTGCATACTGATGCGAGTAAAGATGCTCTGGACGGCATATTGTTGCAGCGTTCTGAGGAGGATGGTTTATTACATCCTTGCTATTATTATAGTAGGTTGACTAATAAGGCCGAGAAAAATTATCACTCATTCGAATTAGAATCGTTAGCCGTTGTGGAATCCATAAAGAAGTTCAGGTGTTACTTGCTAGGTAAGAAATTTAAAGTTGTGACCGATTGTATAGCGTTTAAACAATCCTTAAACAAAAAAGTTCCCAATGCACGAGTGAGTCGTTGGTTTGTAACGTTGTCCGAATTTGATTTTGAAGTAGAACATCGTTCAGGTGATGACGCTCTTTCAAGAGCAAACGTACTGAAAATATCGGCAGGTGTATGTGAGAAAATAATACAAGGACAATTGCGCGATGAAGATCTTACGGCAATTAGGACGGCGCTTGATCAGGGCGAAGAAAGAAAAGGTTTTTGTTTGGTAAATGGAGTACTTTATAAAAATGAGAATGCTCATAACAAAATATGTGTACCTCGAGCAATGAAGACGGGTATGATAAGAGAAGTACACGAACGAGGCCATTTTGGGATCAAGAAAATGAAAGAACAACTAATAGAGGATTATTTTATTCCAGAAATAGAAAAGAAGATAAAATATTGTATTGATAACTGTGTCCGATGCATAGTGAATGACAGAAAACGAGGCAGGGCAGAGGGAGAACTTCATCGAATACCGAAAGGAGAAGTTCCGTTGGATACTTTTCATGTTGATCATATTGGCCTATGCCATCTACCCGCAAATGTTACAATTACATTCTTACCGTTGTCGATGCGTTTACGAAGCATGTTTGGCTATTTGCTACCAAAACTACTAGTGCGGAAGAGGTTATAAAAAAATTGACGATTATATCTGATACGTTTAGAAATCCGCCAAGGATAATTTGCGATAGAGGATCTGCTTTTACCTCTGGTTTATTTACAAAATTTTGCGAAGAAGCCAATATAGAATTGCATCACAATGTTAGAGGAGTCCCACGAAGGAATGGCCAAGTAGAGCGTGTACACCGCATAATTATCCCTACATTAGCGAAGTTGTCGTATGAAAATCCCGAAAATTGGTTTAAGTTTGTAAATAATGTTCAAAAGGCAATCTAACTGACGACGCAGTAGGTTTAGCTAGAGCGAAACATTCACGCGGGAGATGTCAAGCGAAGCAGACGAAAGTGAATAAAGTGAACTGTAAAACCATCTCTTCCGCGTACCCTCTTTTCTTCTACGTTGCACATAAATAATATATCATATAATGTATTTTGTAGAGGGTAAAGGTTAAGGATGTATTAAATAACATTTTCAAAGAGGGTATATCATAATAAAAATATAAAATATTTTCATTACACAGTTACAAGGGAAAGATATTTGTTTAATCTACAGGCAACTTCATTGAAGTTTTTTTAATGAACAGATCAGCACAAACTGTCGCATGTACATGCTTTTAATAATAATTGTAAAAGTTAGTGACAAAACCAAGTGATTCATTTCATGTTTGTTGATAAAAGTATCAAGTATTATGTAAACACAATTATTTTTGGTAATTTGGACCTATTACTACATTTTAACGACAATACCAATCTTTAAACAAATATCCAATCTACCTGAGATCCATAAGTAGTGTAACATCCAGTAACACAGTTATAACTAAAATTTTAGAATAGTTGATTGATCGTATGGTATCTTTTGATCATTCCGTACAAACACTAATCTCCAACATCTATTTTTTTTTTCTTCTAATACTACTCAATGCGTTTCGCATCCCATACGAGGATACATCGAGGAAAAGCTATCCCCTTACGTGACAACTGCGCTTACTACGGCATTTCATCCAGCCTCAACAGTTCCGCTTGTTTTTTAAATAAGAGGTAAGTTAACATTTATTGTTTCATTTCTACAATTTACTTCTTTTACTTTATATTCAGTAATAATGCAATATTATCACTTTTGTACAGCTCTTTGGAACATTGCTCATATCAAGGATTTATTTCATAATTCTATATAGTGCATTTACACAACTCTAAGAAGTGAGTATTATTGCATTTGAATTCTGTTTTGATGTTCTAATTCTAATTAAATAGTTTATCTAGATTATAATAGAGCTCCCACTAATTTTAAGAATGATAATCTACTTATCTTCTACTATTTACACACTACTGGATCTCGGCTTATGGCAACTAGACTTATTATGTATTGTTTCGTTTTAAATTATCACTATGATTTGATTTCAGCTGAATCCAATCTTTTAATGTCTTATCTGAGCAATTTCCTACTAATTCTTGTATAACTAGTACTTTATTTTTGTATTTACACAACGGTATTTTATCTCCTACTTTTGCTTTTCCTGTCCACGAACATTGCAATAAAATGTTAGGCCCTAGGATTAAGTGAAGAGCTTCACAAGCACGTTGTTTAAAATCGCCCTCTGCAATATTTTGTTTCACCCATTGCACAAATTCATCACGGTACTTTTTTTTCAGCATCTCCTGCAGGGTATTTATCTCCTCAATGGACTCCACTGTGCAAAAGGTTGGCAAAGGGGTTTTATCCGTGAGGTTCAAGCAGGTGTTTTGATTCGCCAACAGTTGTTGCATCATCCCGGTCAGAACATCGAGCTTGTTGTTCATCACTTCGTTCTGGACCTTTAGCTGAGCTACCATTCAGCGTAACATCATACATTCTTTTGCCAAATCAGTTGGTACTGACACGTTGTTGTTTTGTCCTCCATCTAAAAAAGTTTGTTTTATAGATTGTATTTAAACGTATCCTATAAGTATTGTCTTACCTTGTGTATCGACCAAATCTATATCGACCAGTTAAGCTTTTTTTGTCAAACAATGAGAGGCTCTACACGAAGTGAATCTAGTGAACAATACGATCTCTTAAATTCTTTGAATTCAAACGTGACATTTCATTTGGCCCCGAAAGAAAATTGATATGACAACTACATACATAAAAAACTCTCGTACCTCACCAATACATGTAAATCAAGGTCGCGTACATTCACACGCAAAAGCCTGTTCTCATATCCTCTAATTTTACCCCCAGTCCGAACGAAAACGTCTTCATTTTTTTTATATTCCAAGGTTTGGTGACACAAAATTAGGGAGTTGTATGCAAATTCGAGCACTTGTTTGTCGAGTGGGATTGAGCGAGAGGCTGACAAGTTTTCAATCGCTTTGCGCAGCGGGATAGTATGTGCCGTTAGTTCAACGTTATCTGTTATGGTCATCAACCAGCCATGTCGCGCACCGAAACTGTTCAAATGAATGGACTTTGCATCAGGTCAGGTGAGAATAAAGTGAAGCAGATATAAGATTAAAAACTATTACAGCGGAAAATTGAACAATAATAGGCATAAACACTCATAAACATTAATTGATTTATTTCTCATGCAATATATATGTTCCCAAAACATGAATTGGACAGTTCGTCCCTACAATTTAGCAACACATATTCTCCAATATTATCACAAACCAGGGCCTAACACTAATATGTCTCAAAAAACAAAAAAGGAACACAAAATCATTACTTTTTTATTTGTATTGATGCTAAACATTACTTCTGTCATGTCTCATATTGTAAAAGGTATTGTAAGATTCGATCCCTGTTTGGTTTGAATTTAACATAAACAATAGAGTTATCTAACATAACAACAACAGTTTGGTAATTTATGATTATGCATCCGTTCCGTAATTATTCTGAATTCAACTAACTGATTCTTATTGCACATCTCCCATTCATCACAACATATCTTTTTAACTTATCGATCGTAAAGAACTAAAGGCTAACTTTCATAGTTAAATATTTTCTTTGAGAAACCGTGAGCACTTGATAAAATTTATAAATTAGAAGCTCTAAAAAACAAAATTATGAAATCAGCGCAAGGCAATTTTCTTATATTGATTTCTGGATTTTTAAAGATTGGAATTCGTCTACTGGTATTGGTTCGTATATTGCTCGTAACGTTTTATTGTCTGTTGTATATTGTAATTGTAACTGTAAATATTTAAAATATTTAATATTGATTGTTCAATAAAATATTCAAAAGCATAAACAAAACCATGTTTCATGTATCTCCTGCGTCTGAAATCAATTGTTGGTAGTCATTAATCTCTCTTTTAATCTTAGCATCTACTTACTGCTATGGAAGGGTGAATGCACACTTTCATAAGATACATCTGCGTGGAAACCCTTGTCATCAGCAGTATATCGTACATTTTGAACTCGGCCATCTGGCAGCAAGGTGTGATACTCACCACGCGTTACACCGTTGTCATGATTCTGTATGTGACCGAAATCATTTCCTGTATGAAAATCGCGTACTCTGTAACCGAAAGCATATCCTTCGGAATTCTGAAAGATGTACGTATGATGCATATTAAGTGCGTTACGTCTGTGATTTAAGGCTGGGACAACTACACAGGTTTACTTACTTTTCCATCATAATGCTCTTTTCTGGAATCGTGATAAGTATGATGCTGTTCCAGGTGATGGCGCGACATTGATTTATCGTTAGGAGAGTCAGGTGGACTGTGGCCTTTAATGTGGCGATATGTGTTTGTTTCGTGACCAGCTTCTGCTTCATTGAATTTCTGATGTTCTGCTATTCTAAATTTTATTGGTTTCTGCGATCCAACAACATTTGCTGCATAACTAGCAGTTGCAACAGCAGGCCCTATAAGTTCAGATTCGGAAACATCTGTAGTTTCTTCCTGAATCGGCGTATATTCTTTCTTCAAATCAAATTGTAAATGAGGATCTATTTGCAATGCGTGATGATAATTGTCGTCGTAAATAATGTTTGATTCGTGATTGACTTGTATCGATCGATAACTCGGTCGAAATGGCTTTGGTCTCATAGTGGATGTTTCCGGAAATGTTACTGGAGCTGTGCTATCTTGCGGTCGATGCTGTTGGTCATTTTGTGTCATTGAAAGAGGCGTATTCAATAGTTGATTTAGTCCCTTTAATTGCGCGTTTGGTTGTTGTCCAATTAAAGCGGATAAGGCTGCAATATTCCCTTGAGAAGAATTGAGTTCATTCATTTGTACTGAGGATGGTTGTTCTGTCTGAAATATTTGATTATTTTTGTTACTATCAAAGTAATGTTGTGTGTGAGATTCTTCTTTATAATCAGGCACTAAAAATTTCATGTTTTGAAATGAGTGAACTGGTTCTTCTACGGGTTTACGATGTCCATATTCGGCTTTGGTTGGTATATAAACTTTGTCATAGGTGCGATTAATAACACTTTCTTTCCTAGGGTTTGAGATATCCTGACCGTAAGAGATCGAAATGCTAGGTTGCATTGTTATTTTTGTACGCTGGTGTTTCATTTGCTTTGATACTGGTATCTCTTTAATAACGTACTGAATCTTTGGTCGTTCTTTAATGATCACTTCTTGTGGAATAATTGATACGGATGTTCTGTAACTGTCAAGGTCAGATAGAGCAGCTGTTTCTGTGTTTGATGAAGTAACAGGGGAAAATAGATCCTGTTGACGATGATAACCTGGTGAAAGATCATTCATCTTGCTTTGTTCGATGGACGGCTTGAATGTGTTTACATACTGTGAACTTACGGCCAGCGGCGAGAGTGGAACCTTCTGGTATAATCGTTTCGGTCGTTGCAAATCAGAGAAAGACCACCAGGCTTTTGGGATACCTTGCAGGGATGAGTCTTTTGTATTTTTTAAATTGATGGTGTCCGACATCGTTCCCGATTCTGTTTCCAATGGGCTGCTTGAAATAATATCGGTTTGACCATTTGATGTTTCTTCTACCACAGGCTGCTCAATATCTGATAGGTTAATATTTGGTTTTGGCGTTGTAATGAATTTTTAGTTTTCGGTTTTTTATCACCAAAGAAGTATTTTGATGTAGATTGCAAAGCTGCTGTTTTCAAAATCGTATCACCGCCTTTTCCATTAATGCGCTCATTTGCTTTAATTGCTATGTCTATGGCTTTTTGTATACCAACAGGAAGATCCTCATAATTGGCACTTTGCTTTTGTTTTTTCCCTGTGATTTTAATGCGTCGAGACTCTTCAGAGCTCATATCCCTAGCATCATCTTTATCCATCGGTTCTATACTCTCCCGTTTTTCCTTCTTACTTGCTCCATTTTTCTGTACATTTGCCTTTGGACGTTCGAATGCTTCATCAAACACCTTTCCACGTCTGTAAATATCCGATGACGTAAAGGGGTGTCGCAAATTTTCTGTTGCATTTGCTTGGCGTTTGCATAGCCATTATAAGTCTTGGCATCTTCCAATTCGAATTTAACGTAATCGCGTGGATCGGGACTAGCTGACCGTCGGTGTCTAATACTTGTCGTTGAATTAGCGTTATTTTTCAATTTAGAAACTACTGCATCACTCAAATCAAATCGTAATATTTCTCTTGGAATTGGTTCCATTCGTTTCTCTTGTTTTTCTCTTTTTGTTCGAGATTTTGGGCAATGTGAAGCGTGTAAAGGCGAGTCATAGTTAAAAGAGTAAGCTACAGCATCCGACAATTCAAACTTGATCATTTCTCGTGGAACAATATCTATCATTTTTGAGTTTCGCACAGCTGATGGAAGATTACCCAATCGTTTTGTACGTACTGATGCTAGTTTACCCATGTTTTCGATACGAACACGGTCATGTTGTTTCTCTTCTGAGTTTTGGTATCGTTCATGAGCAGCGGTGTAAGCAGCGATCATTGATGCTTGTTGAAGTGGTTCTTGCATTTGACGATATTTTTTCCTCAAGTATGCCTTCATGCCCTAAAAAAATCTGAATTATTATAAATATCATCAACCCATTTTAAAACGTTACAACGAATCTTACGTTCCAGCTTTCCGTTGTTGCCAAAAAGGATGCATTTGGACGGCCTAGTTCATATACATCTTCGAACACCGCGGCAGGTGATCTACCAGCCCACACTGCCAAAGGTAATAATAAAATCAGCTGAAATAAAAATTCACATAAACAGAACATTAAAATAATCTTCGTTTTTAATCATATGCTGTTATCAAGGGTTTCCCACGATGTATTGGTAGATTCCCATTTTTTATGTGTTCGCACGATTTTTGGCTGATTTCCATAAGTTTTTGGTTAAATTGTATTGATAGCCGGTCGGGCGAGACCAATGAATTATGGGAATGAACCAAACATCTACGAGATACGATGAATAAATCGTGAAACGAGCCTAAAAAAATATGGGAAGCGACCAGTAATTTGTTAGAAACCCCGTATTTTGATTATTATTATTATTATTATTATTATTATTATTATTATTATTATATTATTATTATTATTATTATTATTATTATTATTATTATTATTATTATTTATTATTATTATTATTATTATTATTATTATTATTATTATTATTATTATTATTATTATTATTATTATTATTATTATTTATTATTATTATTATCATTATTATTGTTATTGTTATTATTTTATTAATATTATTGGTCTTATTATAATTTTAAAAGTATCATTAAATTATTTAAAACATAATTAAGTGAAAAAAGTCATCTGGCTTTCTAGAGCTTCTACAATCATAGCAGTTTATCACATATATCGTTTTAATTTATCTAAGATCCAGACTGGAGAAAAAAAAATGCAGGACTTAAAAATAACAAGGTGAGAAATAAATAAATAAATAAATAAATAACATACTTTGTGTTTATATCAAACAAGACTGCGTTGAAGGCTTTTCACCGCGTGCTTAAACTTCTACTGAAAGTGTTATTTGTATATTTGTATATGTATTAATTAATCGACGGACTTCATAACCCATATAACCAAGATACCGAAAACGCCACCAATTTTTGTACTAAAAATCCAGTTGCATCAAACAAAGCTAAAAAACTATCAGTTTGGTGGGTTAAGCCACACGGCCACAGAAGCAGCCACTACAATGTTGTTGAAGTCAGATTTTTATGCAGGGGCAATTTATTTGCTCAACATGTTTCACCTGTGTTAAAATGTTATTTAATTGTGCAAAGGAAGCAATCAAACATTTGTGTTTAAGTTGGTTTGTTGTAAAACATTCATGTGTAATATGTGTACATGTGTGTTTGTTTACTTGCGAATGAACTCTTCCATTTCGCTGGTCAGTGCATAGTTATAGACTAATAATATTGCTGAAGTTGAAGTGCAGTGATGTAAGTGAATGAATTTAATCAACCGAGGAATTAAAATCCAGCATATTGACCTTAGCCAACCCTTTACCAAACTTTTCCTCAAAGCATTTTTGGAAAAGTTGTGATAAGGGTGGGCAAGATAAATACATCGGATCGGAACTGGCAGCTCCGATTGTTCTAAAATTTGGTGGGTTCACGACTAAATCGACCACCACAAACCCACGTGGGTTTGAAGTGGTTTTACAGTGGGTTAAGGACGATTTGGTTATTTGGAAGGACCACTCGATATATACAGTTTACAATATTATTACAGCATATATAGTATACATAGTCTCACACATACGCACAACGATTACAAGGACGCTAAAAAGTCAGACGAGATACATGAAGAAAATTTATACTATACAAGAAATTTGCAACCGTCATGCCGGACTAACATGTCATGCCGGTTATACATGTAACAAAAAAGTTCCACCGCATGTCCTCTGTGCGGAACAGTGTGTTCGAGAAATGCGCCGCAGATTCAGCATTGTATCCGATGAATTCAGGTATCATCAATCAGGGTTTTCAAGCATCATACCGCAGTCTTGGCATTGGCTAAGACAGAATGGGGAAGGGATCCCGCGGTCTTGAGATAAAGTGTGAAGCCCTGTATTGACTGTAGTGCCAGACCACCCGATTAACATTTCGTTTTTACAGACAGCCTCTGATATGGGAGCTCACAAGACTAAAAAACTAATACTAGATGTAAATACCCTAAATACTACAAAATAAAAAAATACTGTTAGAAATTGCCGCTCTAACTCGGGAAAAGTGAACAAAATGAATTTATTAGGTTGGCACTATAAGTGCACCAAAAATTTTTTTTTTTTTCATTATCATTTTCATTCATTTTATCGCTTATTAACTTTTGGATATTTTCTTGCTATTGCCCTGTTTACGTGGTTTCCTTGCCTTTTTATCTCTTTTCGCACGCACAAAACATCGCCTTGGCTGACAGTCCGTTGGAACCTTATAACGGTTTCCAACAAATACTAAAAGTCCTAAATACTCCTTTTTCAACCGAGCGTTTTGTATATCTCTGATTTGGACGCTGGGATCACTGGCTATGAAAAGGCAGATGAAGTATCAAAATAAGCGTTTCGATGGGTTCCTTCAGTTAAAGACCCATTCTTACAGGGTTTCTCAAGCTAGCTCAACATCGTAACACTATTTCAAACATTTCCAACACGTTAAACGATTGTCAACATCGTACATACAATTCGAATCCGTAAACACTTTTCAACTTGGTAACTCTAGGTTTTGAACGCGTAAAATCCCAACTCTAATCTGTAAAATGTATAATGGGTGACAAGACAGCCCTCATGTTCTGCAATTGTTTGAGTAGTGCAATAACATGCAATGCAATTAAAATCAACTCCATCAAACATCAATTATGTCATCTCATTTTTCTGTTTGTTATTTCCTCAGTAGTAGAGGGAGAGAGTAGAATGAACAATTTTTGTTGTAAAACGCAAACGTAAATACATAAAATGGATAAACAAAGTGAAAGTTAAGAAAGTCGGCAAAGATGAAGGCTGCTTCTCTAATGAACTCTGTGATTCGAATTATACCGTTGACCTTGGCCCTGAATGAAACAAAATCTCCAATATCCAAATATGCACTCTTGACGATTTGACCTCAAATGCTCAATTTGTCAAACAATATTAAAAAGCCCGAAAACATCGATGTCAAATCTATCATATCCAGAAAGACTCATCTAACATGTATATGAACTTATTTTTAAAAATGAATACATGTGTTTCAGAAATCGCTAAAAACTTTAAAATTGTGCATAACATGTTTTAAAAGTTATCTTATTTTTGAAATTATTGAACTTATTTTATTGGCATCTTATAGATAATAACATATTTAACTTTATTGAATCAAATATGCATCAGTTGCTCACTTAGCCATATACATTGTAATTTTTAAATCTTTCGGTTTCTTGGTCATATTACAGTCCTCTCTCTATTATGTTAGAGCGGATGGGACTGTCATTAGAGGAGACTTCAAATTAAAGAGATTGAAAGTGAAAGAGAAGTTCATACAAACCAGAAAGAGAAAGAACATAAGTTTGCAACCTTGACTGTTGCGGTAGGGAGCTGCGATCACGATTGCAAATTTGAGTATACTTCATTCCATAACCGTAGCGACAATTTACACAAATAAGAGGACACAGGTTTTCCATATGAAAGGGGGAAAAATGTACTTAAAATCAAAAAGCTATAGGCTTCATATTGAAATATTTCAAAGCTCCATTGAGTTTTATTGCATTGTATTGTGTAATTATACGTTCAACTATGAAATGAGCATGTAACTGTAAACTCCGCCATAGCAATATATTACAGCTAATTGTGTTATCACCTTACGTGATCTCGTGGTAATTACACCAGGTTTCACCTACGTTCGAATCTCGTTCCGTTTGAATTGAATCTTGTGCCGCCTCCTTTACGATCGAACGCGTGTCGGTACGGTTGAATTGAGTTTTACTACCAAGTCTATATTGTACAAAGATCAAGTCATCCAAAACATTTGATCAACAATCGTGAGAAAGTTTTGATAGTACAGTTCTTTTTCAGTTCAAGAAAAAGTATTATTCGTTTGATCGCAGCATGCATTGTGGATTTAGTTGTGGTGCATGCAGTGGTCTATATGCATTTTTGGTCATTTTCACTACGTTGTTTTCATTCTTTATATTTTTAGAAAGTTCATTAAGATTAACAAGAGCAGTGCCCAAAATTAGGACGAAATCATGTGTATCTCAATAGTACCAAAGCTAAGAGGCCAGTTTCCTGATCGTGGTCGGTTTTAAGTGATGAATTACTAAAACCAAACTCCATGCCACGTTAATGAGATAGAAAAGTAGGTATATCAGCTGGGCTTATAGTGTTCTTGCTCATATATATAATAATATATCGATACACAATTTGACAGTTTGTTCCATAACAAAACCTAGTCAACCTTAAAATTAAAACGGTATCTCTCACAAATGGTAGGTGAATTTGCTCAGGCGTAGCACGAATAGCGTAGCCAAACAACTTGCGTGATGGTTAGTTCTTATATTAAAACCAAGATCTGAAGGTTACATGATTCCAACCTAACATTTCCGTTGCAAAATCTGATGCATAGGCTACATTTATTAAATCCGTTCTGCCAATTAGCAAGGAGCAGTGTACCAACCGAATCAAATACAATATCATACTTGAACTGTGGAAAATATCAGAGTGCCAGCGCATACATCGTTTTGTTCCTTTCAACAGACCTCCAATTGTAATTAAATATCGTGTAAAATTGTGAAAATTCGGGATATACTTAGGAGTGAGTATATAGAAAAACCATCAAAGCATCCTGTTTGTCATGGATCTATCTGTTGTATCACCGCAGGACTCCACACAGCATAACACGGAGCGCAACATCCCGCTGCGCAAAGCGATCGAAAACTTGTCAGCCACTCGCTCAATGTAGCTAGAGAGCAAAAACCAATAACGATAAAGCGAGGTGAAAGGGAAAAGAGAGAAGAAAGAGAACGTGGGTGTGAACTATTTTTCACCCATTATCATTTTTGCGCCAACACGGTCGCGTACCGGAGCTTTTTTGTCAAAAAGAGACATACACATACAGCGCGCTCTCTCGAAATACCGTAAACGCTTCAACCGATCAAGAGCTTCGATCGGTTCTTCGGACATTTCTGCTCGCTTTCTCGATCGGTTTCGGCGGAAAGCGAGCTAGAAAGCGAGCTCAAAAACTGCTCGATTTTGTTGTGCGGGACACCTTAAACAAGGGTATTCCGAAGATATAAATCATCCAGAAACAACAGAAAGTATCAAAATGAGCGAGAAATGAAACACAGATTAAAATGGTAGTTATGCGTTATGCTGCACACTCCATACTGATTAAGTACTTCACCAAACCCAAAATCATGCCTCGACTTCAATCAACAAAAAGAAGAGGCATTGGTATGGCACGCTCAGGAATAGATGAGATTTTCTATGGTATTACAAAGATCAAAAGATTAAAAAATAATCCTAATAAATAGTTAATTTAGACAACTTGGTGAAAAATGGCCTTAACCTATTTTACCAAGTCCATCAAAGGTGCTAGGGTCTTGGACTTTAGTAATTTCCTAAAGGGAAGGTCTAGACTGTTTTTCTGTAACCTGGAGCAACGTCCGCTGTATGAGTGCCCAATATTTCAAAAATGCCATAAATTCTGCATCCCGCTGCGCAAAGCGATCGAAAAATTCTCAACCTCTCGCTCAATGTAGCTAGAGAGCAAGAACCAATATTGATAAAGCAAGGTGAAAAGATGGAGAAGAGGGGAAGGAGGGGAGAAAGAGAACGTGGGTGTGAACTATTTTTCGGCCACTATCATTTTTGCGCCATCATGGTCATGTACCGGAGCTTTTTTGTCAGAACCCGCTGCGCAAAGCGATCGAAAACTTGTCAGCCACTCACTCAATGTAGATAGAGAGCAAAACCCAATAACGATAAAACGTGGTGAAAGGATGAAGAAAAGGGGAAGGAGGGGAGAAAGAGAACGTGGGTGTGAACTATTTTTCGGCAATCATCATTTTTGCGCCAACACGGTCGCGTACCGGAGTTTTTCTGTCAGATAGAAGCAAACACATCCCGCTGCGCAAAGCGATCGAAAAATTCTCAACCTCTCGCTCAATGTAGCTAGAGAGCAAGAACCAATATTGATAAAGCAAGGTGAAAAGATGGAGAAGAGGGGAAGGAGGGGAGAAAGAGAACGTGGGTGTGAACTATTTTTCGGCCACTATCATTTTTGCGCCATCACGGTCATGTACCGGAGCTTTTTTGTCAGAAAGAGATAAACACATACTGCGCGTTCTCTCGAACGACCGTAAACGCTTCGATAGATCAAGAGCTTCGATCGGTTCTTCGGACATTTCTGCTCGTTTTCTCGATCGGTTTCGGCGGAAAACGAGCTAGAAAGCGAGCTCAAAAACTGCTCGATTTTGTTGTGCGGGAAAGAGATAAACACATACAGCGCGCTCTCTCGAAATACCGTAAACGCTTCAACCGATCAAGAGCTTCGATCGTTCTTCGGACATTTCTGCTCGCTTTCTCGATCGGTTTCGGCGGAAAGCGAGCTAGAAAGCGAGCTCAAAAACTGCTCGATTTTGTTGTGCGGGATTCAATGATTTGTTAGAAACGGTGCTTACATTCCTAAATGCACGGCGGAATGAATCGTCGTTGAAATTGGTCAAAAGTTGGTTTATGTACGTCCCGCACAACAAAATCGAGCAGTTTTTGAGCTCGCTTTCTAGCTCGCTTTCCGCCGAAACCGATCGAGAAAGCGAGCAGAAATGTCCGAAGAACCGATCGAAGCTCTTGATCGGTTGAAGCGTTTACGGCATTTCGAGAGAGCGCGCTGTATGTTTATGTCTCTTTTGACAAAAAAGCTCCGGTACGCGACCGTGTTGGCGCAAAAATGATAATGGCCGAAAAATAGTTCACATCCACGTTCTCTTTCTTCTCTCTTTTCCCTTTCACCTCGCTTTATCGCCCGCTGCGCAAATTCGAGCAGTTTCCAGCGCAGGAAATGTACCAAAATCTGCGCTGGCCAGCGCAGATTTTGGCTGGTCTCCCGCGCTGGACTTCAGCGATTCCTGCGCAGGCCTGCGCAGGGTTAGCGCCATCTGTTGGCGAAATGGATGAACTATTTATGGCGGTGGAGCAAAAAAAACGGTCAAAAAATTTAAAATTATTGGCGCCCATTTTTCGTCCGCTTCTTCATCTCCTTCACCCTGCCTTGCCTTACTTGCGCTTCAGCCCGTGCCTTCCGCCGCCCGCTGATTGGCTGTTGCGGTGTATTGCGTTGATACTCATATGTGCATTGCGGTTGTGTATTGTAATTGGTGGGTGTTAGCATTTATTAATTAGTGTGTGACCTTGAGACGCTGTGGGAGAAGCTGGATTGGGATTCAAAGTGTTATCGGTGTATTGATGGTTTATTTTATTTCGTGCTGCTGCTGATGAGACCATTCGATGCCCGTGCCGGTCGAGGGTGACGAAGCCTATTTAAAACAAGCGTAGGAGAACGTCTAACACTAATCTAATATTTTTTTATTTGAACATGTTTGATGCTTCAACGACCTTCTAAGCATCATGTAGCACAATGTATAGTGGCTATAAATTTTTTTTTTAATGTGCCGAAATCTGTCTCGAGTTTTTGGGTCTCGTTACACACACACACACACAGCGCGGGGAAAGTGACCGTTCACTCTATCATGTCGCGATCCCCCACCCCGCCCGGCGCTAGGGATGAGGATGCGCTACAAGATAGCTGAACCAGCCTTTCTTCCGATAAGGTAGCCGTACTCGCTCGTGCGGGAGGGGGGGGGGGGATTGGTGGTGGGTGCGCGCTCGCCTGCGCGCTTTCGTGGGTGCGTGCTTGCGTTCGCGCTTTCGTGGGTGTGCGCTCGCATGCGCGCGTACGTGCAAGTGTGCGTGCATGCGTGTGTGTGTTTGCGTGTGTGTGTGTGCGTGCGTGTGGAAACCCCAAAACGGTTTGATTCTGATGCGTACATTTTCATCCACTGCGACAACAAAGTCCGTGCATTTTTTATATCGCTACCTGAGAGACAACACAATTCTGCTAGCGGATGCAAGTTGAAACAAAACTTGAATTGAATTCATACAAAAGAGGATTCTGGATTTGTTTATTACGGTGCGCGTATGGTGCTGCACCTGTCCGTCCAGAATCTGGCGGCTTGTTGGCTGGGCAAGCCGGTATCATGACGCCGAGCGACCGGCACTGCCTTGGAATGGGTTCGGCTCGGGAGGTTAATGTCCTTTGGTCGAGTGCATTCCGTGCATTTGTCGCGTCACATCGGTAGCCCGGCAGCATCAAAGACAAGCCAAACTCTTCCCCGGGCGTGGAATGTTATGCTAATTTCTTCTTATTATTATTATTATTGTTGGCGTAATAGCCAGCGCGATCATGCCGGCCATTTTAGGACTTGAGTACCACGTAGCCGGTTTGTCAGCCCTTGCTACGGCGGACGGTTCATACGTGGTTAGAACCCGCGACGGGCATGCTGTTACGATGTGCGGAATGGTGGCGGTGCCGCGGGACAGCTCCTATCTTGCGGGCAACTTGCATACTGTCACACTGTCTCCTACCCGATGCATACGCTGCAGGCATAGGGAAGGATGCACCTCCACAATAAAAAAAAAACACCGTCATGAACCAGCGGCGGATCTAACGGTAGGCGGACTAGGCGGTCGCCGAAGATCTCTAGTCTGTAGTATGCCGTATGTCTACAAGTGGACAGAGGCCTCGTAAAAAAATAAAACAACAACAACAAGTGGACAGAGTATTAGCGATAAAGGCCCCTGGAAAGATGGTCCTGTGGCTGGAGAAACATTTACCCCCCCCCCCCCTCCCCCATGCCGACAACAATTTTAGGGCCTGTGATGATCGTAGGGGTCCCACTCCCTCCCCCCCCCGCGCCAACGATTTAAGTATACTGTTATATCTCCCAACAGCTGTACCCCCTCCAGTACCCCCTCCTCCCGGTCATCAGTTACCATTTACAGCGACCGTCTTTCCGCCTAGGGCACCCGATTCCCCTACTCCGTCACTGTCATGAACACCTTCCTTTCTTTGACCGGTCGATCATAACATTCCGGAAGAGCATACATTCGGCGACAGTTTTGCATACACACGCACACTCACACCCATGCGCAGGCGGCTTGGTATATCTGTGTAATCTACACCATACGAAAGCAAAAGCTTAGTGTAATAAAATTATGCTTTATGTTTAGCACGTTCAGTTCGATGGCAGGCCCCAGGGACTGCCAGTGAACTTTCCAGTATGCCGATTTTACAATCAGCTTGCGTTCTAGATGCCGGCGGAACGGAATGTTGATGAAAAACAGCGCCAGGCTGAACGTGCTAATGCGAATTAGGGTTCTGCCCGTTGCACAGCAAACCCTCCAGCGTGAGCTAGCGATTCCTTGGTCATTTTTACATTGCAGCGATTGAACTCATTGCGCTTTTTTGGTTTGATTTGTGAAAATGCAACTTCCTCGCTGCAATGTTTAGTAACGGCTTTTTAAGCGCCACAGCAACTCATGAGCATTGGCCACAAGCGAGAAAGAGATAGCGCTATGGAGGGAAAAAGCACGGACGACGGCTGACAGCGATTGGCCGTCTGACGCACCAACACATCTAAACCTTCGACAGCGCGTTCAGGCGAGGGGTATGAGGCGGAGCCAGGGACGGGTAGCTCGACTGGCTGCTTGACAAATTTGCCGTTGGAGGGAAAAAGAAGGCATGATAAAATTCTCCGAACGCCATGATTTCTTGCGTCGCTTTGCGCAGCGGGCGTTATTGGTTTTTGCTCTCTAGCTACATTGAGCGAGTGGCTGACAAGTTTTCGATCGCTTTGCGCAGCGGGGTGTTTGTCTCTTTCTGACAAAAAAAGCTGCGGTACGCGACCATGTTGGTTCAAAAATGATTATGGTCGCAAAATAGTTCACACCCACGTTTTCTTTCTCCCCTCCTTCCCCTCTTCACCATCCTTTTACCTTTTTTTGGTTCTTGCTCTCTAGCTACATTGAGCGAGACACTGAGTTTTCGATCGCTTTGCGCAGCGGGATGTGTTTGCTTCTTTCTGACAGAAAAACTCCGGTACGCGACCGTGTTGGCGCAAAAATGATGATTGCCGAAAAATAGTTCACACCCACGTTCTCTTTCTCCCCTCCTTCCCCTTTTCTTCATCCTTTCACCACGTTTTATCGTTATTGGGTTTTGCTCTCTATCTACATTGAGTGAGTGGCTGACAAGTTTTCGATCGCTTTGCGCTGCGGGGTACTAAGACGTGGAAATCAATGGGATATATTAAAATACTATAAACTTCCCACCGGTTTCTACAGATTTCCATCTCACCCTTCATGATGTTCATCATTCCCACATCAGATGTCCATCTTATCCGAACATTTCAAAGCAGAACGAAAACAAATGTTTTTATTTCATGAAGAAAACATAAAAATCGATAGAAACTTTAAAGATTCAACACATTTTCTGATGAAACATGAGTTTAAGATAATGTATGCACATTTACATGGTCGTTATATTGATATATTCCCAGGTTTTTAAGATTGTACGTCTTTAATTAGCTTACCGTAAGAATATGTAAAATTCTGTTGTATAACAATTTTCGAGATAGATATTTAATATATGTTACTACAATTAAGATTCCATTTACAATTCCATTTATTCGAAAATACCGAATATTTACCTATTGAATATAAATTAACATAAATGGTTTTCCGGCATCTGAACCACTTGTTTCAATTAATTTTTTCAGAGTTTTAGTTTATCATAATTATAATTGAAAAATGTTTAGTTGAATTATAGAATAAAAAATAGGATAAATTTGATTTTTTTTTTCATAATTGTAATATTGTTTGTATTTGACATATCGTTAGATTCGAAGATACAGTTTTTGAATAGTCACTAAAAATTTTTGGGATGCAATATATTTTAATTAAATTAAGTATTTTACTGTAAGTGTGTTATTACTGAAGGTTATCATGTACATTAATGTTAAAATGTCGAATTAAAATAGGTGGAAATTGATAAAACAGATATTTTAATATTATTCCAATAAGAAATAATACGACAAAGGTCAAACTTTATGATATTTTTACCAACAACAAATCTTATCTGTCATTTATGCATACATCTATCAAGCAAATAAAAAAAATACATAAACTTGCTCCACTACGAAACACATAACACATGCCAACACTCAAACATCCTACAAAATGAGTAAAATTGTTACCATTGATTTGGTTTAACATCATATGCATTTCGATCTCAGAAGTGCTATTACTTAATCCATTAAAGCAAATGTGTTGGCAATTTTTGTTTCTCTATCTATGCACATTATTGTTCATAACCTATCTTGTTTGCTTTACATTGATTACTTGTTGCTTGTTTATGTATTGAGTGCATGTGAACCATAATTAACAATCATAAGAAACCAGATTTTTTATACCTCTTTATAAGTTTTTTGACTTTCCATTTTACACTTGTTCACGATTTCTTTTATCATATCTATTGCCTTATAATTATGTTTGCTTTAAATATCATCTAGTGAATTATCGATCGTATGAATAAACAGGGGTAATTACTCGATTATGTTACCATTTAACCTCTTTTCTTTTTGGCATTTAATTTTATATGTGATATAATATCACACTAATCAAAAGTAGCTATGGTTTTTTATGATAATCTAACATAATCGTTACCTGTTGGACAAATTTACACTATATATGTTATAGATTCACTTACACAGTACTTCCCCATGTCCTGTATTGATTCTAGGTACAAATGGTCGAAAGTAGATATTTTCAACTGTTCTGCAATCTGCTTACTGCTATTTTTACTTTTGAAACAAAACTTATTTTAGTATTAACCACTGTTTAGTATAAGTTATGCCACTTTTACAACTAAACGAAATTTCACGAATTAATAATTTTTTACGTTTTTATCATTTCTATGGAATTATTTCATGTTTCTGAAAAAGTTATAGGTTAGAGGGAATTCGATAACAATAAATAACATATTCAACGAGTACACAAAAATCAACGTTAATATCAGTATCACTCAACGAACCGTACGCGTTTACATCCAAGACGGAACTGGCGATCAATGAAAGAAATGTTTACTATAAATTGTTACTCTCCCCATTTTCATTTCAGTGTGTGAGAAGCAGCCAATCCACATGTTTCGCGAGTATACAACACGCATGTGTTGCGGAATTGTGTTACCGTGAAGCCACACACATTCATACAATTTTACTCTGCATGTCATCATCTTTGGAACCTCAACTATATTTCATCCTCAATTGCAATTCCGCCGTACAACCTTACATAACATTCTCTCATGTTTATGCTGCGCTGAGTTTTTATTTTAAACATTTTGAACTTTCTCTCAACACATCTTTACTCTCTCTTCAGTTTGGATAGGTGAGTTTGAATATAGAAACAAGGGGTACGACAGCTAGTTTCCAGCACTTGATAGGTATCGGCTGCATATATTTTATGCTTTTTATCATGAACAGTATTGCTTGACAAACATGTAGTTATTTAAACAACGATCATTGAACAAATAATCAAACAAGTTTTACTAAAAATTACACGAACTTGTAGTAATTTTTAGCAAATAATGTTGCATTGCATTGGTGCACTATCAAAGCCGACACAACAAAACAAAAGAAATGATAATTAACAACGATAGTTTTTTGGTGACGTGCAAAGTTTGCCAATGATTTCTTTCTTTCTCTCTCTCTCTCTCTCTCTCTCTCTCTCTCTCTCTCTTTCTCTCTCTCTCTCTTCCTTTTCTCTTTATCTCTCTATATATCTCTCTCTCTCTTTCTCTATATCACTCAATCGCTCTCTTTGTCCGTAATATTAATAAAAATAATGAAATAATGTAAATTTCAATTAGTAAAAATAACGACGAGCCAATCAAAGTAAAGACTATTTTTATAGATTCATAAATACAGACTTGACGAACTTTTCTGCTTAGTTCCTATTTTAAACGATGGGTTCAATCGCATTTCTTCATTTAAATTGCATTTCACGAAACTTTTGTACAGCTCCGCAGGCCAAAGCTATGTGCAACACTTTAGAATAAGCTTCTATTTCAAAAAATGAATTCCTATCTGGACTGTGTCTGTTTACATCACCGAGCACAAGTAGTTAACGAATCACAGATTCGAGACCACTGATCTACTCATGTATAGTTTTCATGCAATATTTAAGAGAAAGGGAAATTTCCACATCGGTTTGACGTATTAATGTACTTGGATAAATATTTGCAAACAAATAAAGATGTGGTTGCAATACATGTTTTTTTGTTGGAACGTACCTTCTGAATATTTTTTTTTTTGTTATTTTGATTGAACTTATTTTTCATCCATAATTTTGAAAAAAAAAATGCGTGCTTACACGAATGAACAGAAGTGTAGTTTACAATTAAGAAATTTATATTGAGTCTAATGTTTAATATATTTAAAATTTTAATGTGTATGTATCATTTATTACACTACTTATTTCTACTGCAACAACATCTAACAACTTAAAACTAACATTGTTCATTGATGAAAAGGTTTCTGTCAAAGACGAAAATATTTGTATATATGACACCGTTATGGACATATTAAACAACATTTATGTATATTAACATATATTAACAACACATAAATTATACATTTATTCCAATTAATAACAATAATTTATTTGTTGCATCTCGTGCTGTTCTCATTCCAAATAGTTTTATTTAAACATTATTGACATTACAGGTTTGTTATTTCATTAAAACTTATCTACATCTACATTTATTTAATTTGTTAATGTCTATATATCTAACCGAAAACCTTGCTTATTAATTATTTAATGCAGATGTCTATGTCATCTCTTATATAGATGTCTATGTCATCAACAAAATTTTATTTTTTTATCTAAATTTAGTAAAGCTATTCGGCGAAAACTTTTCACAAATGAATATGAACATAAACATCAATCATCCTACCTATTCATCTTGGTTACACCTTAGTTTAATACATTAAATTATCTTCAGTGTAATCAAAAGTTGATTTTGCATTTTGATATCCACAAGACTACAAAGTTCCGGAAGTCTAAAGTAACATCCGCATTCATCTACATCCGCCCGATTAAAATGCGGTTCCAAGGGAGTTAAAAAAAACTCCGTTTTTTACATTACATTGCACAGTATTGCGGAAGAAGCTTTTCCACAACGTTGAATGTGTTGAAAACAAATATATCCGCACTCTTGCTAACCTTAACGGATCTAGTACAAGTAATTTGTACGTCCGAAAAATTAATGAAGCAAAAGAAAGTAGTTGAACCGGATAACAGGCGAAGATGCATTGACCCAATTGATCAGAGGTTGGCAACCTGCAACTCCTTAACTCATTCAGTGATTTGCCTGAAAGAGACTCGGGCAGTGCTTTTGTTCTCCGTTACAATTCAATTGTTGTGGAGAGGGGGGGGGGGGTAGGGGGGGGGGTTGATCTAAAAATCGTGAAACTGTCAAATGTTCATTGTACAAGTGTACGGTAGTTTGAGTAGAGCTAAATTATTTTTTAAATAAATAAACATTTTCGCACGTTAATAAAACATAAATAAGTAAATAAATCAAAAATCTAAATGATTATTGGTATGCATACACTTGTTACATACACAAAGGTTTTAGTGAATTCCATTTGGTAAAAACCATAGTTAATGTGCAAACGTTAATTAAATCGCCATTTTCGAATCGACAGAAGAATGTAATGGTCGTCACATCGCCGTGTTTTGCGAGCATTATTCTCACCAAATCTCTCAAATGCACCTTACGCTCTAGATTGCGCTCTCCTTTTTTCTATTCGTTCCTATCGTGTACTTTGCTTTCTTTCTCTAATTCTTGGATTTGGTACAATATACTTCAAATGATCCTAGTAACCATGCTCATAAAACCATAACCATCCGTTAAACAAAATATCGAACGTAGTTGGATTAAAATAAAAAAAAATTAAATAACAAAATTAAAACACGTTTTTATTGTGCTAGCACCAAAATAAAATTGGTTTAAAACGTGTTTCAAATATTTTTATTTTTTTAAAATTCAGATTCACCATCAACTATCGTTCCACGGAAAGGCACCTAACAACCATGGTAACCCATATGGTGCTTATTTTTCAAATACATTTGTATGCATTATTATTAATATTTTTACAAACCGTTTCAAAACCGATTTGTTCAAACCCCCAACTATTCATTTACACACGATTATACTACCTCACTTTGCTTTTTGAAGCGATTACCGAACCCTGGCCTATGCAAAAACAGGCTTTCATACGAATCGTGCTTCTGAGAGTTATACTTGCTTCCATACTTTCTGACTGGTTTTAGATAAAAACAAGCATTATCGTTGATTACCACGTTTACAAACTTCAGAAAAACTGTAGTTGTTTTATCGTGACAATTATTGGAAAAAAATATTGAAATTATTGAAAATATCAATTATTTAAATGGAGGTAAAAGTTTGCAATGCTTCCCTGCCCTTTTTATGAGATACGCAGGGGCGGATTAACAACTACGCAAACTAAGCGGCCTTTGGGGCGAACTGGTGGTACAGTCGTCAACTTGTAGGATTTAACAACGTGCCCGTCATGGTTTGAAGCCCCGAATAGACCAGACCGTACCCCCATACGTAAGACTGACTATCCTGATACGTGTAATCAATCTTAGCTTGTTAAATTGTTTAATCTTAGCTTGTTTAAATACTGGTTTTGCACCCTTACTAATGTAACTGCCAAATAGAGCAGTGACAACGCTTTTGGTTCCGAATCGAGAAAGCGTGCGCTCAAATCCTGATTTTTATGATCTTTTTTCTTCATTTATTTCTTTTTAAATTAATATTTTCTTACTATGATTAATGTAAACAAAATTTATGTGAAGCAAAATTAAAATATAACCTTTTTAAACAACATAATAATTAAACTATATTCACCCTTCATTATCAGGATGGGAGAAATTTGTATCTCATTTCTCCTTTTATAGAGTTATCGAAATAAGTTTGATATTAACACCTTTCAACGGGTTGGTCTTTAACAACCGAATAATGCAGATCATCTTTACAGGGTTTTCCAATTGAGTTTAGACAAGCAGCATACTTTTTTTGAATAGTCGCAATAGATTCTTGACTAGCATCCTCTATTTTTGATTGCGAGCAATGGATTATTAACTAGGAGCAATTGATTTCAGCAGGTCCCTGCATGACAGCCTAAGAGCGACGCGTTTATAACATCCGGTGTGACAGATCGACTTGGATAATAATCTGTGGATAATATTTAATTTCATCCGCTCATTTGTTTAAATCATTTGTTTTACTGTTATATATCATTCACAAAGAAAGATATATTTTATCTGATAGGTTTTCGATGCTATTGTTTTGAATTTATGAATGCACAATACAACACAAAAGCACTTACAGGGTTTTCCAATTGAGGTTAGACTAGCAGCATACTTTTTTTGAATAGTCGCAGTAGATTCTTGACTAGCATCCTCTATTTTTGATTACGATCAATGGATTTTTGACTAGGAGCAATTGATTTCAGCAGGCCGGTTGCTGGCGCGGAGTGACCAGATTGTTTTTAGAGGTTATCGGTAGGAAATTTAAAGCAAATTCGGTAATTTTCGGTAAAAACAACTTTTTATTCACTCCCAAAGTTTTTAAATTCCAATTTTATTGTTGAACGGTGAATACTTAGAAAAATATTTGATTTTCGGTCAGAAAAATTGAGTTTTAGTGTGCTCAATTGTAAACCGATATTCGATCGAAAATCGATAGAACTACATATGGTCACTCTGAAAAACGTGTGCAATCTAGCTTTTGGTTAGGTTATGTCTATGGGTCCACTACTGCATATTTCAATTCGGCTGTTAAGTGCTTTTGTGTTGTATTGTGCATTCATAAAATCAAAACAATAGCATCGAAAACCTATCAGATAAAATATATCTTTCTTTGTGGATGATATATAACAGTAAAACAAATTATTTAAACAAATGAGCAGATCCCAAGCGCCACAGATTAAGCTTAAACGACTGGAAAATTGAATATCCATATAAAAAATGAAAGCTCCACAGCTTCATTGGTTTGATCAATAGATGGCGTATTACAACTCATCATTATATTGCTATCCTGTTCTTGCAATGTGTTTCGACAAGTTTCATCTTATCATGACCTATATAGCCTTATAACTTTCTGAGCAAAAATCTATGTGAATGGTCGTGTGGTCAGATACGTGGGTATCAACACCAACGACCATAACTCAATTCTCACTTGCTTCAGTACTGGTGGTTTCCATTGGAGTTTAGTAATTAAACAATTGTATCGCCGTTCTAGTTCTAGCGATGCATAACTTCAATGCGAAACCATACAACAGTACAGAGGAAATGAGAAAGCTCTCCTCCAAGCGATGAAGCTCAACTGGTTGGGGTATCCCACCAACAGAGAGCGCCACCAGCTTTTTTGCTATTTTTAGAATGAATGAGTCGTTTGCCGTCTGCTAAACGAAGTCTTTCTATATTCCGTTTAAGTAGAGAACTTGAGTCGTTTAGAAGCCGTTTAGTGGTCGTTTAGAGGATTGTGGCACTTGGGATGAAATTAAATATTATCCACAGATTATTATTCAAGTCGATCTGTCACACCGGATGTTATAAACCCGTCGCTCTTAGGCTGTCATGCAGGGACCTGCTGAAATAAATTGCTCCTAGTCAATAATCCATTGCTCGTAATCAAAAATAGAGGATGCTAGTCAAGAATCTATTGCGACTATTCAAAAAAAGTATGCTGCTAGTCTAAACTCAATTGGAAAACCCTGTAATACCAATCACATTGCTTGATATCCAATATTAACCAATTATTTTGTTACTAAAATTTTATAATGTAATAATTAAATCACAATAATAGAAAAATCGCATTCTCCTGGCCTGTGGCTTTAGATCATTTACTAAATTTGGCCCGTTCCTCAAAAGTTTGCCGACCGCTAATCTAAATCATCGCTTGTAAGTGGCATAACTGAAGCAATGAGATCATGAATTGTTCCATTCGTTGTAAACCTTTCCGATGGTTTCTTTGCCCTCAAACATTTAATGAACCGTAAACAGTATGCAGTAGTTCGGCGAAGTTGTAGGTAAGTAGAAAACCGTCAAAATAACCTGCTGTTAAAGTTTTGGACGGTGGCTACTGCAGCAACCGGTAATTTTACTACTCGTTCCTCTTCTGTTGATTCGCTTCTTCTGTTGCAGGTTCTCTTTTTGGCCAGTTGACTTCCATGCCACTAAGCCAACGTGGCCCATGCCACCACCGATGATCTGATTCTAATTTGTCCGGAAGAAGACCACGCGATACATCGTCTGTTGCATTGTCCATGCCAGGAACATTATACCAGCATTTAATCCCCGTTTCAGCTTGAATTTGCGACACTCTGTTCGACACAAAGCCCAACTGACATTGTCACGTTGCAACCGTTTTTTTTTTTGTATTGAAAAAGTGTTCTCTATCTCAACCGGCATTATCGCGCGATTTTATGTGTATTTATCATTTTTCTCATTCTAACATTCAGAAAATTTTTCGTTCTGCCTCGCTCTTCTGGGTGTTGGTCTGGTTTTGCTCGCAACTTGGCTGTGTCACACCAAACATCCTCATGTTTCATATGGCTCTTCTCTTTCCATCGTTGGAGAGAAACTCTTGCGTCTCGCTTTTCTGGGACTTGTCCAATTTCGCTTGCTACACCAATCGTTCACGCAAGCGTTCTCCTCTCGCCCGCTCTTTGTATCGTTGTACAGGTACTCCCCGATATACGCTATCAATGCGGACCGGAGGCAATAGCATATCTCGAATATTAGCGAAAGTTGAATTTCGAGGTTTTCAGTCAAATTATAGCTAATTTTCGTATAATTTTGCATGAAGTGGTAGGTTTCAGCCACTAAATTAGTTTTTTGATCTAATTTATACTGAATTTCTTAATTTTATACCTTTTGAAATGGTTTTTAATATTCAACCAAAAGGGAATTTATTTTGCATTTGACATTCGATTTCTAGAATTAGTACAATTTGTTCAAAGAACTGTCAAATTTAGAAAAAAAGCGTATAGCGAAATCGTGTATATCGAGTATGGCGTATATCGGGGAATACCTGTATAGCACACGAGGAAGGCACTGCTTCGCGTTCACATGAAAATGTGGTAGTGTGAAATCAAGTTTGCAAGCGGTAGGACGCGTCGGTGTGTGTCCGTTTTTTCTCTCGTGAAACCAGTACGGAAAAACTATTGGTAAGTACAGCCTTTAATAGAGGGTTATATCGATCTTTATCAAACTGAATAGTATTAATAATTGGTGATATCAAATCAATTTCGTTTTTTTAAAGAAATCGTAACACACGCACGAACGGAAGTGAGCACGGACCACGACAGAAGCAATATTCAATTGGTTGGTAAGTATGGTGCTTGACGTTAAATTGAACAGCTGTTGGCAAAATAGTTAATATTCCTTCTATTCCTAGGAGTGCCGAAAACAGATCAGGAGATGAAAGAAGGCAGGAACGATCCGATCCTCCAACGTGCTAGCGCCTGGTAGGGGAGAAGCGGCAGGAAGGTAGAGACGAATATCCAGATCGCTAGTGCAGCACGTGGGAGCAGCAAGAGGGAGGCAAGCAGGACGCGTACACACCATTCGACGAAGGCAAAGCTGGAGGAAAGGAAGAACGAGGAGAGAAGGCAGGCAAGACGGGTACGTGTGTATCCCACACCGGTTTTAGGCAGTGTGAATGGTGTGAGTATGTAAATATGTATGTGCGAGTAAGAAGGTACAATAAAGAGCGTAAGCTTGTGCATAATGGACAAATGAGAGTAAGAGTCTTTGTAGGGAGAATGGAGAGAATGAAAGAAATTGAACAATAATGTAGTATACAGAAACTAGATGTATGATACACGCTGTCGCACCGTTGCAGGGACGTGCTCTTTAGTGCTGCTAATGAGTACGATTTGAGAACGTTTTGAGCCCGTTTTTCTCATACAAAATTTTAAACTGTTGCGCGATAATGTCGGTTGGGATAGCGCGGTCAAATCATTCTCGATAGCAGAACTATAGAGAAGGTTTTTCCAACCGTGTGACAGCGTGTATCATACATTTGGTTTCTGTATGCTACATCCCTTCTCAATTTATTCATTCTCTCCATTCTACTTTCTCTCTTTCTCTCATTTGTCGATTCCGCACATGCTTACGCTCTTATTTTACCTTCTTACTCGCACATACAAATTTACATACTCACACAATTCACACTGCCGAAAACCGGTGCGGGATACACACGTACCCGTCTTGCCTGCCTTCTCTCCTCGTTCTTCCTTTAATCCAGCGTTGTCTTCGTCGAATGGTGTCCACACGTTTAAAATTGCTCCTGCTGCCTCCCTCTCGCTGCTCCAATATGCAGCGCTAGCGCGCTGGATGATCGTCCCTACCTTCCTGCCGCTCTCTTCTACCAGGCACTAGCACGTTGGAGGATCGTTCCTGCCATCGTGCCGCTTTACTTCGTCCAGCTCTAGCGCTTTGAATGATCGTTCCCCCCTTCTTTCCTCTCTGTTCTGTTGTTTTCGGCACGCTAGGGATAGAGGGAAATATTAACTATTTTGCCAACAGCTGTTCCATTTAACGCGAAGCGCATATACCAACCAATTGAATATTGTTTCTATCGTGGTCCGTGCTCTCATCCCGTTCGTGCGTGTGGTACGATTTCTATAGAAAACGAAATTGATTTATATCACAATAATTAATACCATTTATTTTCATAAAGATTGATGTAACCCTTTATTAAAAGCTGTACCTACCAAATAGTTTTTCGTAGTGGTTTCACTAGAGAAAAAACGAGTACGCATCGACGCTTCCTTCTGCTTGCAAACTTGATTTCACACTACCACTTTTTCATGGAACGCAAAGCAGCGCCTCCTCATGTGGAATACAGGTAGTCCTCGATATACGCCATACTCGAAATACGCGATTCGTTATAGCGGAACTTGGGGCAAGTGTGCCACCTTAAGCATTTAAAGTATAACCACTAAAAACTGTTTTTCAAAAGCCGAATTAAATCTCAGAACCATTTTACATCTATTTCCTCACTTATAAATGGTTCGCTTGAAAAAAGTGCAACAAAACAGTTTTTGAAGCGTTTTAAAAAGGGTCCAAAAAGACGTTATTTTTGGGCTATGGGGCAAGAGTGCAACTCGTATGGGACAAGACGGCCACCTGGTTAAAATAACCGTGTTTCTTAGAATTGGAAAATTATTACGTTTGTACCACTAGTGTATGTATTCCTACAGGTATGTAGTCCTCAATGAACCATTTTTGACCACCAACTGTACCACAATATGGTTTGTTACTGTTCTGTTTTACCGGGGTGGAATCCGCTCAAAATAGCGCACCATTCCGCAGCACGCTACAACAATGTTTACATTTTTGGACAGCTCGCGCCTATGAAAGATGGTGGC